>NC_068991.1:47294908-47296523 GCF_001194135.2 Octopus bimaculoides | reverse complement strand
TGTTTATTGAACGAAAACACCTAAAGCTCCACGAGGCTCCGGCAGGGGATGGTGGCGAACTCTGCTGTACTCTTCCACCACAACTTTCTCTCACTCTTACTTCCTGTTTCTGTTGTACCTGTATTTCAAAAGGGCTAGCCTTGTCACACCGTGTCACGCTGAATATCCCCGAGAACTACGTTAAGGGTACATGTGTCTGTGGAGTGCTCAGCCACTTACACGTTAATTTCATGAACAGGCTGTTCCGTTGATTGGATCAACTGGAACCCTCGACGTCGTAAGCAACGGAGTGCCAACAACAATTGTTGAGTAGTCATATACACAGCATGTTTCAGTTTGTATTTTAGTGCATTCTTTAACCAGACACACTTAACTCTCATTTGGATATGAAGCCCACTTGGATCTTCCTTGCTTTGTTAATGTTCCTGAAAAATCATAAATGTAACTTCGAAAGTTATACAAGACAAAAATAAATTTTATTATTTTTTTTGTCCTTATAAAGCAAATGAATGGGATTAAAAAAGTGTTTCACTAGGATTAGTTCTTGGTGGCATCTAGTTTGGTATCAAAGCATCTTGTATAATCAGTTAATAGGAAATTGATCAATGTTAAGCCACCTACATATAAACTTGGTCATGTGCTCAAACTAAAGACATCAGTGTCAGCATTCTATCAAATTTTTAAAATAAGATCATAACAATGAGTCATCTCTCACATCTTCATCACATTAACCATTTATAAATCACATCACCACCCACATTTAGCTTTGTCTATGTATTATTATTATTATTATTATGTGGTGTTCATTGCTTGCAAGTTGTGTGTCTTTAGCAAAATGAAGGGTGGAAGAATAAACAATCTGAAAGCTATAAATATTAACAAATTATTTTAATTTTTAAGTGTTCATCATAAAAAATAAACAAACACAAGCCAAACTGACATCATTTGATTATTAAATGTTTTCATTGCATTGTCCATTAGAGTTTTTGACAGTTGCTGTATTTGCTGGCATATAATAGGCACAAAGATTTTACATTTCACTTTTTTTTTTCCAGAAATTTGTGCATGTGTGTGTTGAGAGGAATAGAAACCTATTTTCTAACCACTGTATTTGCCATCATATAAGATGCACTTGCATAAGACACACCCTTATTTTACAAGCGTAATTTGTGGAAAAAGAAACCAGTATATTTCATCATACACTTACTGAAAGATATTTGAAAATGATCTTGAAAATTCTGTGATTCTGTGCATATAAGAACATTATTGTGACAGTATATTGAAATAAAGAATGAAACCATAAATTTATAAACTATGGTATGAGGGAACTGTATTTTGACTTTATCTTCTTCTAGATCATCTACATTGCTCAAATTTTGGGCAAGACAATTGCTATACAGGGTGTAAAACTCGTATTTCTGCTTGTGATGTTGTGTGTTATCTAGATTGGCCACCAGAGTGGGGCACCACTGTTATGGTGTGACTGTGTGGTAAGAAGCTTGCTACCCAGCCACATGGTTCCGGGTTCAGTCCCACTGTGTGGCACCTTGAGCAAGTGTCTTCTACTATAGCCTTGGGCTGACCAAAGATTTGGTTGATGGAAACTGAAAGATGG
>NC_068991.1:47287557-47294898 GCF_001194135.2 Octopus bimaculoides | reverse complement strand
TACTATAGCCTTGGGCTGACCAAAGATTTGGTTGATGGAAACTGAAAGATGGCCATTGAACACACACACACACCTATGTATGCCTTTGTGTATGCCTATGTGTATGTCCCCTGCCACTGCTTGACAACTAGTGTTGGTGTATTTATGTCCCCGTAACTTAGCGGTTCATCAAGATGCACCAATAGAATAAGCATCAAACTTTGGGGATGAAGAGGGAAAGGGTTGACTCATTTGACTAAAAATTATTCAAGGCAGTGTCCCAGTATGGCTGCAGTCAAATGAGTGAAGCAAATAAAAGATAAAAGACCCACTCATTGCAAACAGGTGACAGGTGGAAGAAAATTTGTTTATGTTCCTTTCATCTTTCAAACAGAATTTTTCATTTAGATAATTAAAAAAAACCCAGTCATTAAATAAAATGACACATATCAGGTGTAGGTTATGTATGCTGGGGAAGGAGGTATAATAAGATGATGTGGCCTTTCTACACAATTGCTGACATATTGTAAGCAATTTTTCATGTTTGTGCTAACAAACTGATAATTTGGCATGTTTTCAATATTTAATTACTAAGTAAGAACTAGTGTATCTAGTGGACTTATGCCCATACAACTCCCTGATCTATGGCACTTAGTCTCTCATCTGTAGCATGACCACTTTAAATGCAAGGGCAATGTTTTGATATAGTTAAAAATAGGAAAAGCACATCATATATGCTGGCAAATATGGTATATTTATTGTAAATTACTGTGCATACTACAGTGGATATTGTGGAATATTATTTTGAAGTAGACAACCATAGTTTATATGCTGACAAATATAGTTTGTTCTCATAATTCATTTGTGAGATAATAATAGTTGTAACTAGTTTTCTTTATTTGTTTATTATGAATGTATTTTTGTGCTGCTAACTATATAGATTTTCTTTCTTTCTTTCTTTTTTTTTTGCGCATTCTCTTCTTCCATATCCAACCCCCAGGAATCTCCTGCATCTTCGAATTCTCGTTTACCTTTGGTCAACGATCTTCCTGACAAGTCCCACTTGAGAAATGCATCATACTTAGGAGCAATTCAAGAGCTAGCAGACCGAGGAGAGCAGCAAAACTATGATGTTAGGGCTGGATTACAGAAAGTATTACAAGTTTTCATCACTAATGCAGCAAATATTTTCTTGTTAGAAGCTGAAGATGATGGGAGTTTGCTTCTCGAACAGGTTAGTAACTCATTGATGTATGATGGAAAATAGTGTGTGCCAGGAAATCACTTTGTGTGATACACATAAATTTTGTTCCAAATTATTAAATTAAAAATTTAACCTGTAATCTTAATAATTTTTTAAGGAAGTAATTTTGTTATATTTGAATGGAAAAATATTTCATATAACTATTAAACTGTTTATTTGATTTAATTTTTTGTTTTGCTTTGACTTATTAAAAAATTGCTTGAAAATTTGATCTTGATACTTTTTTTTGAATGGCAGAACAATAGTTGATCTCTCAGATTAGTAAAATACAAAACTGTCCCTCACTACCATAATTAAAAATGATACATTAGCTAAGTTTGACGTTAAAGCCTTTCCATATTAGCTATGAATACCCCACCCATTATACATACCTACACATACATAAGCACACACTTTATTTTCTTAGAATATATGTTTACTCTTTTACGTGGCAATTGCTTAAATTTTGATTCTCTCTCTCTCTCTCTCTCTCTCATAATTACCTTTCCTTAAGTTTAAATGCACTTTATGTGCAAATGCTACCTTTCACTGTCTGCTTTTCATATTGTAGGTTGATTTATGTAAGCGTGTCTTGAACATCTACAGACACATTATTTTGAATATACAGCTTGCACCTAAAACTTGGTAAGTATCATTGATTGACTGATTTTTACCATCTACTCAAAGTTCAAACCTAAAAGTTATGTTCTGGTATTGCTCTTCAGGCTGCTTGACTTTTATTTTTTCTGTCTTTTCAAAAAAAAAAAAAAAAAAAAAAAAAAAAAAAAAAAAAAAAAAAAAAAAAAGACATGATTGAGGCAACTCCTAGATTTTACTTTCCTAAACATGTATAAATTAATGTCAATATAAAATAATTATAAGGCAGTGAGCTGGCAGAATTGTTTGTTTGCCGGGCAAAATGATTATCAGCGTTTCGTCCGCCTTTATGTTTCGAGTTCAAAATCTGCTGAGGCTGGCTCTGCCTTTCATCCTTTCAGGGGTCAATAAAATATGTACCAGTTGAGCACTGGGGGCAATGTAATTGACTTACTCCTTCCCCAAAATTGTTAGTCTTGTGCCAAAATTTGAGACCAATATAAAATAATTATCCTCCTCATCATTTTTTTTTTTTTTTTCATCAGTAACTCACTACTTTGACTTTTATGTTAATATTTTTCAAAAGATCATCTGCATCATTGTCAACATTGTTCTCATCACCAATTTTTGACACCTCTCTCCATCATGTATCTCAGCTCTGAAATCACAGCTTCTCATTTCTGCTTTCTTTTACTCTGTTGTCACATCTTCATGTCATTCTTGTCTAATATCACATGTAGTGTCATATGCTTGTGTTGTTTGAGTCTATCTTTGTATAGATATCACACTGGTCAACACATCTAGTATCATATCTCCATTCTTCCTGCTCAGTTTTCCTGTTGTTTATCATTCTCAAGCAATGGTTTTATATAAAATTATGGCTTTTCTTTATTCCTATGTTATATTCCACACTACTCCATGTTACCTATACTCTATTAATTACATTTCTGTATTAGTTTAACCTAAATATTTTGTTCCCATACTACCTGTAACTCTTGTATCAAATATTTTCATTGGAAGTTCACATTTAAGTAATAAACATTTTAAAATCAATTATTTTATTCTCATCTTTCAAGGGAGCAGACCTTATTGGTATTATTATGTGTTACCTCTGGTGTTTTGAAGAAGAGCCCACCCACAGATCGGTTCCGAACTTTGGGAGGAAAACTTGTTCAGCCAATCTTTCAAGTAAGTTAAATATCAATATTTTAAATTGTAAATCACTGAATTCTTAAGATCTAAACTCCTGATGGACATGACCATCTAATAATAATTAAACTGTGTACCTTTCAAGTAGATGTCTTTGTTGTGAAAACTCTCTTTCAATATATGCCTGGATGTTTTGATTACTGTATTGCTAGATACAAGTTGTATTCTTTCAGTGGGGCGGAGAGACATAACCACTGCAAGATCTATGGTAAAGCCTCTTGATTAAAAGCTTGGAAATTTTTTGTCCAAGTGTTGTCTATCATCTCTGGAGTTAACCTGTAAAATGTAGCATTGACTCTTACCACCAATAATGTGATTTGTCATTATAGTGTGTTGATCCTTTTGGGTCTCAACAGAAATGAGTTGGCATCTCTCAGATTGATTCATAGTTTGTAGTTTTGTGTCTCATTGGGAATGTTGTGATCTTCCATTGAGCTACAGCCTGTTGGGTTGTGTTGTATCACAGTTAGAAATTCCTTGGTTGTTTGACTGCTTGTTAAATTGGAGATGAAACGTTAAGGGTGATTCAGTGTACACTGACTTTAACCTACCTATGTCTCTAGATCTTCATTGTAAAACTACTAATTGGAGATATTACTGAATTTCATTAACTTTCAAGTCTCAGGTTATTTGGTGGTATTTATTAAATTAACAAATTAAAATAACTATCTTTTATAGTGATTTTTTTCTTCACATTCTTTTCTTTACATTTTTTTTCTATCTGTCTTTAGACACTGATTGTCACATGGATCAAAGCAAATTTAAGTGTATATATATCAGCTGACTTGTGGCACCAGTTGCTCGACGTATTGTCATCTCTGACATCTTGGGATGAACTCATCAAAGAATGGTCGGTAAGTCATCAGTTTATTTATTGAAATCTAAATAAACTCTGTTCTTAGAGATTAGGGGGCTGCATCATGTTTCTTTCTTTTTTTTGTTTTCTACATATGAGGTTCAGGAATGGCTTTGTGGTAAGAATTTGCTTCCCAATCACATTTTGGGTTCAGTTCCATTGCATGGCACCTTGGGCAAGTGTCTTCTACGAAAGTCCCAACCAACCAAAGACCTATGAATGGATTTAGTAGATGGAAACTGAAAGAAGCCCATCATATATACACGTGTATGTTGTGACAGTCTCCTTGACATGACATGTGATAGTTGTGAGTGTCACTGTCTTGTTTCCAGTCTTCTGTGAAAACATTACTGGTCATGGAGGAAAATATCCCCTTACTTGGAAACAGGTGAATGTTGGTGACTGGAAAGGCATCCAGCCATAGAAAATTCACCTCAGTAAATTCCATCCAATCCATGCATTTGAGGATAACTACTTTTTCCTACCAGTTTTGGAGTTCCTGTAACAAGGCATGGGCAATGTCTTCACTGATTAAAAAACAAAAAAAAACAGGGAGGTTGGAATGTTTATATCTTTTTCATGAAGATGACAAATGTCGAATCATTTAACCCTGTGAGTGGTAATGCTCGTGAGGTATCAAAAAGTTTCTGGACTAGTTCTGTAGCACGCCAACAGATGGTAGCTCCTGGTTGTGTGTGCAGTGAGAGCTAGCAGTGATCTTCATGAAGCAGTGTGCCAAGTGGTATTACTGTGTTTACTTTGCAAGTTGCGAAATTTGTGCTTTTGTGATCACGTGTATGCTGTAGTCTGCAATTTTGTCATGGACAGGAACATAGAGCCAATGTGAAATTTTGCTTTAAATTTTGGAAGTCTGTTATAGAGACATTGAGCATGCTTTGGCAAGCTTATGGTGATGAAGCAATGAGTTGTATGCAATGTTTTTAGTGGCACAGGTGCTTTGAAAGTGGAAGAATGTCTTTAGAAGACAATGAGTGATCTGGAAGACCTGCCACAAGCATCACCTCTGGAAATGTGGAGAAAATTCATCAGCTTGTGCATGAGGATTTTTGGAGGACAATCCAGTGATGTTTTGAAGCATTTGAGGGATGGCATTCTGTGAAAGTGACCGGATCTGGGGAGTGTGAAAAATTGGATTCTTCACAACAACAATGTACCCTGTCACTGAACTCTCCTCACTTTTGAGTTTGTTGCCAAAAATAACCTGGTACCACTTCCACACCTTCCCTATTTGCCAGATTTAGCACCTGCAGACTTTCATTTCTTCCCCAAGATGAAAATGCAGCTCAAAGGTCACTGTTTTAACATTGTTATTGAGATCCAGAGCAAATCGCAGAAGGTCCTCAACTCATTTATGGAAAACAACTTCAAGGCTGGATTCCAAAAGTGGCAGGAATGCTGAGACTGGTGTAGTGCTGCACAAGGTGACTATTTTGAAAGAGATGATGTAAATAAGTTATTTTTTTAATTAAATATAACAAGTCTGGGAACCTTTTGGTACCACCTCATATTGTTTAATGTAGTTTAGGATCAGAAGCTGCATGTATGTTTAGATTAATGAGGATTATGGGTAACTGGTCAGTTGTAAAGAAGAGATAAATGTACTTGCAGTTTTAACAAAAATGGTAGAGGATATAGCATGACGGAGATAGCTGAAGGTTTTCAGAAAGCGAATTTTACTATACATTTAGATGGCTTTCTTTTGGATTATGAGATGCCTGTGATTTAAGGAATTAAGTATATGAAAACAATAGTCTATAGGGTGGCAAGTGTAAGGAAAGAAAGTAATCTGTGATAGTTGTTTGTATTTCAGCCAAACTTGTATTATTATCATTATGTGTATATTATGTAATTGTATTTGTTTCATTCTGTTTTCCTTAATAGAAAACTATCAACACACTAACACGCGTGCTTGCACGCCAGGTTTATAACCTTGATATGCATGACTTACCTTTGGACAGACTTACTGAACAGAAAGAGAAAAAGCGACGGGGCAAGATTCAAGGTACATTTCTTAATTTTGTCTTTTATTTCTATTTCTTTCTCTTTTGTTTTCCTTTTTCTTTTGTTTTCCTTTTTCTTTTGTTTTCCTTTTTTTAAATTTAATATAAAGCTAATCCAAAGTAAATCAAATCATGAATCTCTTCACCTATTATCCATTTTAAGTACTGATAAATAATGATAGATTAAATTGATAACTTGCATAGTGTGCACATAATACTTCAGACATCTATCTATGTTTCCATATTCTATTAGCATTCGAGTTTATAGCTTTCTTTGCAATACAATAATGCTTTCATTACCGAATTATTGTGTTGCAAGATTTTATTTAATGTTATAGTTTCCATTAACACAAAACTACCTTAATCACAATTAACTTGAATTTTTAAGAGATTAACTTTTTATACATGAGTTGGTACAAACTGTATTCAATAAATTACCATATTTGTCATAGTTAGGGTTTCTTTTGTTTTGATGTTGTGGTCTTAGTTATAGGATATGTTTTAATTATTTAGTAGGTTCTAATTTCACAAGCTCTTCTATGGAATGAATACTCTACTTGTTAACAATCCATTAGTTGTAATGAATATGTTGTAGTTATTTAATAAGATTCTAACTTCAAACTCTTTGTCAACAAGCATTTCATTGTTTTGTATTTTTGATTTGAAAGAGAACAATGACTAAATGAAGTTATCAAATATACTTAAGATACTATTGTTGGGGCCGACATGTAAAACTGATTTCCTTCTTAGGAATAATATAGCAGAAGAAATCTTCTCTCTATTTTTGCATTTTTTGCACCAATAATCTTTAGGATGAAAAACTTTGCACAAGAAATGTATTAGCTTGACGTTTGATGAAAAGAGAGAGTTTGACATTTTGCGCATAGCTTTTCGTTACAAAGGAGAAAGGGCAAAGTTCAAAGAAGGAAAAAAAATTGCCAACAGCATGTGTGTAGTTACATTGCTGAAGTGATTGGCAGTATATATGTGGATGTATGTACATTCTTCCTTGAATATGATGCTGGTCTCTCGCAGGATTACTCATTTTTACCAGCTGGGTGGACTGGAGTGATGTGAAAGGAAGTGTTTTGCTTAAGAACACAGCACATTGCCCTGCCCACATATTGTAACCACAATTAGGAGTCCAACACCCTAACCACTAAGCCAGGTGCCTCCACTGCAAGGGATAGTAATTTAATATTTTAAAATTTTGCTTAAGTTTCATATAATTGCTTTTGTTTTGTTTTCACGTATCCTTAATTTTGCTTTTATTTACTTGTCTTAACTTTATTTTTTTTCTTCCATTTGGCCCTTTACAGTTTTAATGCTTTTGTTTTTTCTTTGATTTTGTTTTTTGTTTGTTTATTTACTTTGATAATATTCACTTGCTATAAATATGGCTACTGCTATCACTCTGTTGGCAAATCATATTTCAC
>NC_068991.1:47277370-47287410 GCF_001194135.2 Octopus bimaculoides | reverse complement strand
CACTCACTCACTCACTTTCTCTCTCTCTCTCTCTCTCTCTCTCTCTGTGTGTTTTTTCTCCTTTTCTCTCCTTTCCCTCTTTCTCTTCCCCTATTTATTTCTAATCAAGTTAATTTTAGTTATTAGTTTAAATTGTGAATTAGGACTAAGGAACGAAGGGGAAAATTTTGGGTTTTGATTCTCCCCTTACAGAATGTCATGACACATTGCAGCTTTGTCTTCTTTTGTGTGTGTTATTTCCTTATTTCCTTTCAAATAAATATTGCTGTTTTTTTTATCCCCTCTACTGTAATGGTGAATTTCAGACACTCATGTGTTCTATCAGTCTTAACGGTGTTAATCAGAACATTTAGATATACCTCAGCCTTTTTCAACTGATTCTCTTTCTTTTCTTTCTGTCTCGTGCCCTTTCTCTCTTTCTCTGTCTCCTACTCTTCTCTTTCTCCTGCTCTTCTCTGTCTCCTGCTCTTCTCTGTCTGTCTCTCTCTCTGTCTCTCTCTCTCTTTCTCACTCATAAAAATGCACATGTAACACATTTTCCTTTGCTCAGTTGTTTGTGACTATCTTTCATTTTTTCATTCTCTTTTGCCACTTTTGGAGGGACACACACCTCTGTCTGATTTGACATCTGACCCTATTTGTGTTGTCTGCCCTGTGAAAAAATGTCATGTATGTAATACACCATTTCAGACCCAATGATGTCCTGCAGTGTGTGGAATGATCTGAATACAACCCCAGTTCAAAGAGCCACCCACCCCATTCCGAATACTTCTGAAGGTAAACCTGTGATTGTAGCCAGTCCTGTGAACCAAACCCGAGGACCGTGCTAAACTTGTAAAATTAGTGACTAACTCTCTAGTAGTAATCGACTCATGACTTGTGCTCGGCTAAACAATATTACCAGTTGCTGCTGTTCTTCCTCTTCCTCCTCTTATGTGAATGGTCCTCTTCAGTAATACAGGATGCATATATATATATATGGGATATATGTTTTGGAGGAATGAGAGGGAATGTGTGTGTGCGTTTGGTTTGGATTTAACTTTAATTAGTTGTTAATGAGAGAAGGACCACACACCAGTGTACATGTGTGCGTGTGTGTCTGTGTTTGTGTGTGTGCGCGCAAATGTATAGCTGTAGAAATATGTATACAGTGTATATGCAGTCATCAGAAATTTCAACTAATTATCCCTTTTATTATTTGAAATAAGTTATGGGTTGCTTGTCATCAGTATTATATATTGCTGTCTATCAAGTCATTTTCCTTGCTCTGATGACGCTATTGTCTTATTTGTTTTGCTGACCGGGCTGTCCTCTTTGCCCTGTCAATCTGGTTGTCATTGTTCTGTTTGTTCTTTCTGTATGGTCCTCATTCTAGCTCTGTCTATCTTGTCTGTTTCATGATGAGAAAAAAAAAAAAGCCCACCATAAAAACTGAGCAAATACTTTGCTGTATATAAGAAAGTTTGAGGTGTCTTCTGGCTGACTTTGTCACTTGAGCTTGTGCTATAAATACTTGGTTGTTTCTTTGATTGAACAGAAACCATAACATATTTTTTAGTAATATTGCATTCATCTGAGATTTTCAGGAGATAAACATTTCCAGATTTGTTCCAATTGTTGAAAAGTTAATTCAAATGTTCTGTTTCTCCAGAATTAAAATTAAATACCTGAAATCTACTGTGGTATTTGGGTTTATAGGCTCACCACTCTATGTTGTAGCTCAACTATAATTGGTTGGGTCTTTCAACAAAACAGACATGTAGAAGTACCAAATTTCTATAATCTAATCTTAAAAGAATTTTTATTGTCTTAAGGCCTTTTTCAGTTGGTCTGAAGGGCAATCCTAGTATTAGACAGTAACTGAGGAGCTCCAGACAGGTGAACAAATGCCTGAGTAACCTGACGAGCCTGATTGGTGATCAAGCCTGTTTGGAATTTTAGCTACTCCATTTGACACTCAAAGCAGAAAATTCTAAGTTTAACCCTTTTGTGATTATATTTCTCAAGAAACGTCCCACCACCGTGTTCAGCTAATTAAGGATTTGGAGTGATTCAAGAAAATAACTAATTTTGCCATTTTTATGTTAGTGTTGGAATAATAGCATTTTTATTTTACATAATTTTATGATGGAAATCTTTGATTTAAATATAAACTGTTTGAAATAAAATGTTTTGTACCATAAAAGCAAGCCTCAGGCAGGTTGATAAAACTCTTTGCTATATTTTATGTATTAAATAAATGCTTTTCTTGCTGGCTAGATTCCTTAATTCTCTTTTAAAATATTTTAATAATTTTAAACATTTACTCTTTATTTAAAAAAAAATTCTAATGAAGGAAGTCTCAACCTATTTTTCTCATCTTTCATCACTCATTTCACCTGTTACCCATTATAATACCTAAGGGGTTTCTGATTATAGGTGAGTTTGTACGTGCTATTGAAAAGATGTCTAGTTTTGTTGTGGCTGTTGTATGCATGCATATCAAGTTTATTGTGTGGGTTCAATGTCAAGGCATTTTGCCTGGTCCAATGGCAAATGCTGACAGCTCTCATTAAACATGTGAAAGTTACTTACACATTATCCTTATTTTCATTCTCATTCATTTGTTTTTGTTTGTTTGCTGTTTGAATAATGAACTGAATAATCCAATAAATTTATTTGTGCTTATTTCATTATTGATTGGTTAGTGGTGGAGCAGTTACCAATCAATGAAAATGTTACCTCCAACATTTGATTAAAAAAAAAAACCATCCTGTTCATATTAAGGAAAAGTAGGTGTGAACCAGTAAAGTGCT
This sequence comes from Octopus bimaculoides, assembly GCF_001194135.2. Classification (NCBI taxonomy): domain Eukaryota; kingdom Metazoa; phylum Mollusca; class Cephalopoda; order Octopoda; family Octopodidae; genus Octopus; species Octopus bimaculoides. The sequence goes on along the minus strand of NC_068991.1, from coordinate 47,284,615 downwards.
GGAAAAAAGTAAACTCGAATTAGTTTTCTCTAATATAACTTTTTACTACTTAATTCCATCTCTTCTGATCCATGTCTGTTTACCCCAGTTTTGCTACTAACCATTGATAATTCTCTTGCATCACACCCCACCTTCCTAATTTTATATCCCTTTTAATTACCTCAAACTCCTGGCTACCACCAATCATGATTCATGTATAATCTCTCCCTTTTCTTTTTCTATTTTCCTTTGATAACCAAGTTTGAAGTTTCAATTTTGTAGTGTTTGGTATTTATACCAGCTTTGTTTAGTGCAACTTTTCTACTAACCAATAGCATGCTGTGGGTCACAAGACAGGGTGGACTGAACACTACAACAGTGCTATGTTGCATGTGTCTCTATGAATACCATATGCAAAAAATGAGATATTCATATGGGAAATAATGCAAGAGTCTATAAGAAATATTCTTTGAATATGTATTACGAAATTTCTTGTTACTAACCCAAACTTTTAAAAAACTTTTATTTAAAAACTTTTTTTCTTTCATAACATTCTGTTGTGTATCCATGTTTGAGAATGTATTTCTGAAATCAGTTTAAACAGTAAGTAGCTTGTAGTTTAGAAATCAAAGCTAAGTCTACAGACCTTGCATTTGTTTATGAACTCAGTTATGCTATGGCACATACCAGGTGCATTGCTTTGCACCCCACCTCCACAAAATAACCATACAACTGGACACACACATACACATACATCTGATAAGCTTTTTGGTAACACACTACAATTGAAAGCCTATTACAGGTTTTGCATCTTTATTTCTGACATTCAAATTTTGTCACCCAAATCAACTTTGCCATCCAGTCCAGACATATTTATAAAATAAATATTATATTCATCAAGTGTTGTAATGACTACGATCCAATAAGAGAGCTACTGTCTGGTGTTGCACAATCTATTAGAAATAGTTGCCAAATTCCCATGAATCACACCTTATTGTAAAAAAACAAACGAAGCAAAAGCAAAATAAACTCTGGATAGAAAACAGAGAGGAAGGGCATGGCCAGAATGCTTTCAATCATAGCTCTGTTCAATCAGGATTGATTTGGGTGCTAAACAATAAGTAAAGGTGACTTAATCCTTTCGTGAAGCTTGAATTCATTTAGATGTGTTATTGTTTAAGAAATCCCTAGTGAGTGAATAAATGATAGATACAGGGCCAGTGTGGAAAAATTAAATATATATTCCTTTACTAATTTCAGCCTTTTGGGTCAAGCACTGGGGGTCAATGTAATCGACTAACCCCCTCCTCCCAAATTTCTGGCCTTGTGCCTATAATAGAAAGGATTATTATTATTACTATTATATTTTCATAATTATATTATAATTATATTATTGTTACATTATCAATATTATTAACCAGTAACTTTTCCTCTTTCTCATTTTCCTTGTTATATAACCCAGAATTTGGTTTTATCCCAGAGGTAAACAATGTTACACATCATGCAGTTTTTATCATATCGAATGTCTTTTTTTTTTATTAATTCTTTTTCTTACTTTTGGCATCTTGAATTATGTTTGTTATTATTAAATGATCTTTTTCTTCCACAGACTTTACAGATGGACCAATTGTAATCTTATTGGTACACTCTTCAAAATGTTCTTTGGAAATAATTCAGCCCCAAATTAGCTGTTGTGAAGACACTGTCTTCATGCGTTATGTATTAAGAAAACTATGCACTTTTTAGATTCTTTCAGACATTGGGTAGTTTGCTTTATTTTTATTTATATAGTTTAGTGCAGTTTAATATCTTGATGACTTACCTTTTAAGGACAGAAACCAAAAGAGAAATCTTTCAGATCCTATTAAAAGAAAAAGAGTATTTTGAACAAGTGTTACTTAGTTTTCACGTCTATAATATAATTTTGTAAAATAATCAGTTGTGGCTGTGTGGTAAGAAGCTTGCTTCCCAACCACATGGTCCTGGGTTCTGTCCCACTCCGTGGCATACTGGGCAAGTATCTTCTAGTATAGCCCCGGACCAACCCAAGCCTTGTGAGTGGATTTGGTCGGTGGAAACTGAAAGTAGCCCTTCGTGTGTGTGTGTGTGTGTGTGTGTGAGTTGTTGTCCCTCCCCCACTTGACAACTGATGTTGGTGTGTTTATGTCTCTGTAACTTAGTGGTTCAGCAAAAGAGACTGATAAAATAAGTACCTTTCTTATCAAATAAATACTGGGGTCGATTCATTCGACTAAAAATTCAAGGCAGTGCCCCAGCATGGCTGCAGTCTAATGACTGAAACCAGTAAAAGATATCACTGATCTTGTGTTTTTTCACCTCCAAAGTTTAATAGTAGTAGAAATATTTTAGTAGACACTAACTAAATAGTACTACGAAGTAAGATCATAGCTACTTTTTCTTGCCAGATCATAGCTACTTTTTCTTGCCAGATCATTTGAGGAAGCCATGTATCTCCTCTTCAACATGACACCTGTTCCTGTCCCTCCAGCATACTTTCACCTCCTTCACTATTATACCCCACTCAGTTGAGGGGTCTTGTCTTGCCAGTACTTGGTGACCTCACTAGTACCAGTGTCATGAATAAAGCACCCAGTATACTCTGTAAAGTAGGTAAATTAGGAAGAGCATCCAGCTGTAAGAAACATGCTAAATCAAACTTTGGAGCTCAGTGCAGTACACTGGCTCACTATCCAACTCATCCAACTCATGCCAGCATGGAAAACAGATGTTAAACAATGACGATAAATTACTGAAGGACTTCTACTTATGTTGGCTAAATACCCAGTGAATGAAATGCAGAATTGATTTGAAGAAACATGAAATTTTAGTTCAGTTTGTATTTAAAAACATTTGATAGCCATGATTGATTATGATTGAAGCAATGTCAAATTACAGTTTGATTTGAAGACTGGTAACAGATCTGATTAATCAGAGAAGGCTTTAGTGTAAATTGAAGGTTTTAATGTGCTAGACAGTTTAAGATAAAATCGGGGAGTATTCCATTATATTAATGATTTTTCTATTTTTTTTATTTGATCACAGTATTTTGTTGGAATTTATTTTATCAGTTTCTGAAGTTGGAAAGACAAGATATTCCCAATCAAAATAACTTGAATTTATAACAGTCAAACAGGATTGTGAAGCATCTGATATAGCCTTTTCTTGTTGAAGCCAAAAAGAAAGCAAAAATTAAAATCGTTAAGTAATGGGGTTTAGTTTGAGTGATTCAAAAGTTTATGGAGAAAAATGTCATTGACTAAAAAAAATTTTTTGATGGTATTCAAGTATAAGTTCAGTCTAATGGAATAATTAAAGATGACTCTAAGGCAGTGAGCTGGCAGAATTATTTGCATGCCAGACTAAATGCTTTGCAGCATTTTTTCTGGCTCTTTATGTTCTGAGTTCAAATTTTGTTGAGTTTGTCTTCGCCTTTCATCCTTTGGGGGTTGATAAAATAAGTACCAATCAAGTCCTAGGGTTGACGCAATTGACTAGCTCCCTCCTTAAATTTCAAACCTTGTACCTGTAGTAGAAAGAATAATTAAAGAAGACTGTCACTACAGATGTAATGGCAAATAGTATATGTCAAGGACTGGTTTTGGTAAGTCTTTACTTGTGAAGCTAGCAGATGACTATAAAAGCTATTCCATGAAGGCATTTAACTGTCTTATGAATTGTTTTTATTCATCATCCACTTATTATTGAAGAAGTAAAGTTTAGCATCACAATCTTTGTTACTCTTTTAATTATGTTTACTGAATATTTTTTTTTTAGGTCCTTCCAGATCTAAATCTTCAGAACAGAATGTATCCCGTGCTTGTATCACAAGTGATAGTGGGCTACCCAGAGCCCCCTCTGTTTCTTCAAGCACCCCTGAAACTCCATTTGATCGAGGCAAATTCAAGAGTGAAGGTAAAAATCACTGGAATCTAGTCGACAAAAGTTTCTATTGCTTTCTAATGTATGCGTGTGTTGTGTGTGTGTGTGTGTGTGTGTAATATTTATACAACTGCTGACATATTTGCATATATAGATTTCTAGATGGTTGTTTCTGCAAGTATACATGATTATGTATATAAATGCAGGTTATAAATGTATATTCTTTCACATGCACACTCAATGTCTGTTACAAACATGTATATGTGCATGAAATGAATGCACTCATGCACACTGTATAATACTATTATACAGTGTGCTTAGTATTATTGAATACTATGTTAGGGTTGCTAATTTTACAGTGCGTTGTTGGAGACCAATTGCTAAGGCCCTATGAGTATGACCGTGCTAAGAGAAGAGAGCAAACAGTTTGTTAGATTTCTCAAGTTAATGCTTGGGTTTGTGTTGATCAGCGAGAATTGGATGTAAAGATGTGAAGGTAATTGCATAGGCTATCAACATTTGAGGGGATGAAAAGAACATTTTCTAAACTTTTGTGTTTCACTGAGGTCATGCATAGATAACATAGAAGGAGCAGGGAGTAATTTACACTAACAATAAGACTAGCTGACCAGTTTGTCTGACCAAAGAGTTTTGAGCCGGTCATGGGGTTTTGGCATCTTTAGTGTGGGTAACACTGGTCAGAGCAGCCAGTGGAAGGGAAGGTAACTGTGTATGTGTTAAGGTTAGAAAGTGGTGACAACACTGTTGGAGATATGCGTGCCAAATATGGGAATTGGGGAATATAATCAAGAGTACATGATTAATTGGTAAAAGTTAATTCAAGATAGAAACGATTTTGAACTTCTTAAAGTGACTAAAAATACTATGGGAAAATTCCAGAAAATTGTTGGATAGTATAGATGGGTATGGATGTTTGATTTTAACATATGAAAACATCAAACTGTTCAATTTGTACATGTAAAGAAGTGTGTATAATTTGATGTGTGTGTGTATAATTGTATATATATATTTACATTCTGGAAACTATAACAGTAGATCTATGCTACATATTCATGCTGATATCTATCAGATATAAATTTGAATGGATTCTGTGGACATGTGAAGACAGAACTTGGATCATGGTTGAATTTTTAAAATATAAGCATAAACATTTGTAATTATTTATTTTATAATTATTTTTATTTTAGAAAAAAACCCTTTTTTTATCTATTGACTAATTGATATTTCTATATTAGATTTTCTCCCTATACTGCTCCTTCCCCTGTTCAGTTTTAACACAAAGCAGTTGGTTATTGGTGTTATTGTTTTTTTTTTTATAAAATTTTTTTATTATTACTCACTTACAGAGCTCTTGCTTCTTCTGCCCACTGGAAATTGTTTTCAAATTTGTGCATGTGCCTTCTTTCTCATGCCACTATGCACACACGTGTGCACATACATAATATATATAACACTTTTATATCTCAATCTGTGTTTCTGTGTTCATAATATCTTAATGCTTTCTCCTCTTCATTCTTTCTCTATCTCCGCTTAACTTCTCAATAGTATCTTATACTTGATCTTAAGAACACTGTCTACCACTATAGTTATAACCCTTGCTGTCACTTGGCTTTTGATAATAATTAGTACTAATGACTGAAGCACAATGGATTCAAAACAAAAACAATTATGGTAATTGGACTGAGTATAAGTCTCTCCTAACTTTAGATATTTCTGCTACTTTTTTTTAATTGAAGTAGTTTGGAAGATAAGCTGAATCAGATTAGGAGTTAAATTTAAAAACATGAGAAGATAAATGCAAATCATTTCTGTCTTTCAAATCTCTATGATTTATGTCAACCCTATTAACAACAGTAGTAATTGTAGTAAATATCCTAATTTGACATTAATCATCATCATCATCGTCATCGTCATCGCCATCGCCATCGCCATCATCATCATCATCATCATCATCAGCATCGTCATCAGCATCGTCGTCGTCATCATCAGCGTCATCATCATCGTCGTCATCGTCGTCATCGTCATCATCGTCATCATCGTCATCAGCATCATCAGCATCATCATCAGCATCAGCATCATCATCATCAGCATCAGCATCATCATCAGCATCATCAGCATCATCATCATCATCATCAGCATCATCAGCATCATCAGCATCATCATCATCAGCATCATCATCATCATCATTATTATTATCATTATTATTATTATCATTATTATTTAACACCCACTTTCCATACTGGCATGGATTAAACAGTTTGGCTGGGACTGGTAAGCGATAAAGCTGCACCAGGTTCCAGTCTGATTTGGCATGGTTTCTACATTGGCAACAGCCGCGACTACGATCTCATGGGTACCATTTATATGGCACTGGTAATAACCATGACTATGATTTCACTTGGCTTGACGAGTCTTCTCAAGCACATCATATTGTCAGAGGTGTCAGTCATTTGTTATCGCCTCCATGAAACCCGACATACAAAGATCATGCATCACCATCTTGTCCCTCGCCTCGTGCTACTGGCATGTTCTTTGAAAGTATTGTTAATTTAATGGACTTGTATTAATTCACCTTAACTCATTGAAGGTTATTTTAATGTTAGATTTTCTGTCATTTTGGCAAAAAAAAAAAAAAGATATTGTAAAATGTCCATAAAATCAGGTTATGTATGAAGTTAGACTATAATTTTAAGGAATGGCAGAACTGTAGAGTGCCAATAAACTGTTTAGAGTATTTTTTATGTTCTGAATTCAAATCTTGTTGAAGATTGACTTTACCAATTGGGGACAATAAAATATTATCCAGTCAAGTAACCCCTCTCCCACTCCTGCATTACATGTACTTATGTAGTCAAGTGTGTTTTTAAAACTTATTTAATCTTTGGAGCCCTAATGAGAGTAAATATTTCCTCAAGTCTGGAGTCAATGGAAATGTCTAGATACAATGATAGGAAGAGGCATGGCAGTTATTCAGGGTATTTAGATATTTCTTGTAGGCCAACTGATCATGTTCTAGCTGTAAAGATACAGACATATGTAGAGACATTTTTGTTTTTATGAAAAATAAACCAAAATACAAGTTTTTCCAACTTTTTCTCATTCTCTCTCTACATCTCTATTTTTCTGTCTGTCCATGTGTGCATGTGTGGGATCTTTTTTAAAACGGGGGCCACATTTTTCATTAACGAAACACTTTGAAACTTGGAACACTGGTAGAATGTGTCATATAAAACATCTTTTTCTCTTAGTCTTCTTTAAAAAAAAAGAAATCCATAAATTATTCCATGTTAAAGTTGTCGTATTTCTGTAATTTCAACCAATCACTGACGTCCATTCAGCCGATAT
>NC_068991.1:47275109-47277286 GCF_001194135.2 Octopus bimaculoides | reverse complement strand
GTTAGGGTTAAAGCAAATTTAAAATGAAAAAAGCAAATAAAACGAAGAATCGTTTGTTTATGTAGTTGGCACTTAATGTATATCGACTGAATGGACGTCAGTGATTGGTTGAAATTATCGAAATAAGACAATTTTTTACATGAAATAAATTCGAATACAAAAATATTTTTCTGTTCTATAACACAAAATAGATAAGTATACGAAGTTTGAAAGTCTTTCCGTACCAAAAACACTACGTAAAACATTAATGAAAAATGTGGCCCCTGTTTTAAAAAAGATCCCATGTGTGTGTTATGCATGTGGTTATAGGGAATTTAGACTTACTAATTTTAGTACGTTGAGTGACTTTGTTCCAGCTGTAAAGACTTGTACATAAAATAGTTTACTTTTTGTAAAAAGTAAACAAAATGCAATTATTTGATTATTTATTTGAAAGCTTCCAGAAAGGAAAAAGAGCCCAACAAAGATGTCTGTCTGTCTCTGTCTGTCAGTCTGCCTCTACCTGTCAGTCTGTCTCTGTCTGTCAGTCTGTCTCTGTCTGTCAGTCTGTCTCTGTCTGTCAGTCTGTCTCTGTCTGTCAGTCTGTCTCTGTCTGTCTGTCAGTCTGTCTCTGTCTGTCAGTCTTTGTCAATCTGTTTGTGTCTGTCTGTCTCTGCTTGTCTGTCTCTGTCTGTCTGTCTGTCTGGCTGTCTCTGTCTGTCTGTCTGTCTGTCTGTCTCTGTCTGTCTGTCTCTGTCTGTCTGTCTCTGTAAGTCTGTCTGTCTGTCTCTGTAAGTCTGTCTGTCTGTCTCTGTAAGTCTGTCTGTCTGTCTCTGTAAGTCTGTCTGTCTGTCTCTGTAAGTCTGTCTGTCTGTCTCTGTAAGTCTGTCTGTCTGTCTCTGTAAGTCTGTCTGTCTGTCTCTGTAAGTCTGTCTGTCTGTCTCTGTAAGTCTGTCTGTCTGTCTCTGTAAGTCTGTCTGTCTCTCTCTCACTGCATCTCTTTCCTTCTCTAAACTTTTACAAGGAGATGTTTGATAGTAACTCTCAAGTTTTGTCTTGCTTACCTTCATCAGGCTGTGATTTACTTGAGTGTTTTGTGGCTTTATATAGTCTTTGGCAGACTGTGTTTGGTTAGATGGAGCTATGCAAATGATAATTAGGTGTGGTGTAAGTAGGCAGGGAGAGTTAGTTGTGTAGGAAGAGGGATTGATGAGTGTGGGAAGAAAGTTTGTTTGTAGGGTGTGGGTTGTATTATGATTTATTTTGGTTTGATGTGAGAATTTTGTTTTTGTTTAGAGTTCAGTCAAACACTTTGCTCTGATCCTCCTTTATTCTTCCTTTTCCTGCACAAGTTCTTGTGCCTACCTTCACCACACCTAATTATCATTCACATAGCTCTCTACCTACCCAAAAAGAAACCTGCCAAAAACTATATAAACCGAAAGAGAAAAAAAGTAAATCACTGTCTGATGAAGGCAAGCGAGCCAAAATTTCCGAATTTCCCCATTATAAAGATAAAAACATAAGCTAAGCAATTGTACCAAGGGAGTTATATAAATTTTCTAGAAAAAATAGTGAGAAAAATAAACAGGAGCAATGAAGTGATTGCATATTGAATGTGATTTCTTATACTCAAATTCTCTTGTGATATTTGTAAATCAAAGAAACCTTTGATATATCATGTTTAAGAGAATGTGTGCATGCACTTACACAAAGCTTACAAAAAACCAAAAGCTAATTTGTAATCTTTTAAAGAGCATGATGTCAGAACTGAAAAATAGAAACCAATATAGCATACAAACATGCATACATACACACAGATACATGCATTATACAATATTCTTTAATGAATTTATGATCTGCTCTGTCTTTTAACTTCAAGTCACAGACCCTTTCTTCTTCATCCCTGGTGTTGTTTGCAATTCCCCATATCTCTCTACCCCTTGACAGGCGCAGGAGGACTAAAAAGCCGGACCGAGCTACATAAGCAGCGTTCGCTGAGCGGAGAGCCCTCTCCTTGCCACTCGCGCACTGCCTCTGTTGCTTCTGACTCAATGATCAGAAGCAGCAGTGAAGGCAATTTAGCCGATCCTCGGGAACTGGCTGAAAGGTTAAAAGGTATGGTTTTATTTGTTTTTTTTTGTGCCTGCTTCTTTTATTATGCTTCCTCTCGGGGGCAAAAAAGAAAAAAAAAAAAA
>NC_068991.1:47271016-47275099 GCF_001194135.2 Octopus bimaculoides | reverse complement strand
AAAAAAAAAAAAAAAAAAAAGGAAACGAAATGGCTTTGATTTTTCAATTTTCTGTAATTACTAAGTAGGTAATAGATTGACAGAAACAGGAATACCTGAATAATGCTTCAGTGTTTCATTAGTTTCCCTGTTCTGATGGAGGTTGACTTTGTTTTTCATCCCTCTGGGGTTGGTAAAGTCCCACTATTACACAAGGTGTCCATGGAGCTGTCTATGGAATCACTTCTGTGAATTTGTAGCCTTTTGTCAGTGTTAAAAATCCTCTTTAGTATTATAACTATCATCTTGTATCACTAATGTAATGATGTTGAGAAAAGTTTGAACATAAATCATTCTCTGTGTTATCTCTTCCAACAAATCTAGGTTATATTTTCTATGTATAACGATGTACTTATCATTAGCATGACGGAAGGGTAGTGATTTGACAGAAATTGTAAAGTACCTTTATAGTCTTTCATTTCTTTTTTGTTCTCTATGCACTGAGTTGCATATCTTTCTGGGACTAATGTTGTTTTCCAAATTCTTCAGTGTTAAGAAATGTCAGCAGCATACTAGAGCTGACCCAGTTGTCTTCATACTTAAGGTAATGAGTTTCGTGCATTGGAACTCAATTAGAATAAAAAGTTTATAACAGTTGAACATGTTACTATTTTGATTTCATATCTTTGTAAGGTTTGACAATTTGTCTTTCACCGCTTTGAAAAATTCATGAGTTCAAATCCTACTAGAGCTAGTAGTGTTGAGTAAACCTATACACAGTTTAAAAAAAAAAATTCAAATAACACTCAGTATTGTATTATAACAGATAAGAAAGCAATATTTCAAATGCAGTATATCTGTGAAAACAGCAGAAAGATTAGGTGTTAACACCCTTATAAGACAGAGAAAAGTTGTCAACAGACAGCCATGGGACTGTTCCGTGGCTGTCTGTTGATAACTTGTTTCCGTCTTATAAAGGTAATAATACCCAATCTTTCTGCTGTTTTCATAGCTATACTGTGTTTGGAATATTGCTTTCTTATCTGTATGATACAATACACATTCGACACTTTTAAAAACAAACAAACTAACTAAATGTTTGTTTGCATATGTACTCTTGTGCATTGCTAATGCCTATATGTTTCGTTGGTGGGCTAAACATATAGTTTCAGATACCATTTTCATTTAAGATGGCATGGCTATGAACTGAACTTTTTACATATATATGTGCTGTTTATTTTACCATCAGTTGAAATATTTTAAATACAACAGTTAATGTGTATCAAGTATTCAAGAGTTGCAATTTGATCAAGCCTTTACCTGAGGCTCTTTATTAGTCTAAATTTTCTTGCTTTTAATTAATCTACTCAATAAATAATTTGCTTGCTAAAAGAATCAGTACGTATAAAATTGACAACCTGTGTGTTCAAACTAGTGATAAAATATCTAATAATACACACCATTGAAAATCTGTTTTTTTTTTCTTTTTCTGCCTTTTGTTTATTGCCTTTTTTACTGCATTTTAAAGCTGTTTACTACTTTTGCTTTGTCATTCTAACACAGTTCTGTGTATGAATGTAAATAGAGGCTTCAATGCTTTTTTTCACATTTATTTGGCAGATGGAAGACATGTATTTGGTGTATTTTTTTTGTTATGTAATGGTATATTTTGTTAGGCTTCTATCAATTGCTGTGTCTATATTTGTATAATTTACTACTGTTATCTTTAAATTTTTTTAAAGTTCATATAATATTCAGTAATTGGTATTTGATGGAATGGAAGTAGTTGGAAATAAAAGATTTCTCTAATCTTATGAAATGATTTCAGTGGTGGTGGGGAACACTTTGTAACATGTTTTAAGGGCTCTGTTGGGACTGTTTCAGTTTAAAATTTTATGTCCTTGGGAAGGCATCAACTTAATCTATTATTTCTGAGATTTCATGCCCCTTTAGGAAATTATTATTTGCTCTTCCTCTACCTTTTTCTCTTATAATTCAAGGTATCATGTTTAGATTAAAACAAAAAGAAGTAAAACACTTCTAGTTGCTTGTATTGTTTTCATGTGTACGTGTGTACATAAAGGTTCATAATATATATAAAATATTCCAGTAATATACTGATGTTCTCAATATTTTACAGTATATACTTGTGTTGAGAATATACCTGCTGATAATAACATTTGAACTTGGATCTGAGAGATAGGGTTGTAAAGTGTTACATAGATAACTTGACGTATTACATACGTGAAACCAAGTAGAAAAGTTTATCAGCTACAATGATGGGAAGAAAGAATAGGTGTACAGTCTTCTAAGTGATATTTCGTCAACTGGGGTAAGGCAGCTATATTATCAAAGATGTGGCTGCATATCATAATTTATGTAGCTGGGATGAAATATAGAAGTATAATTCTATGTGCAGCCGGTGATAATAAATTTGACAGTTGTAATATTTACAATAATTCTTTAAAGATGATTGAATTGATGAGTAGAGCCAGAATTGTTATACAACTAGATAACAAAAGAAAGTGGGATGTGGGAGTGATAAAATTGTTTGTGCATGGAGATCAATGTCTAACAGCATTTAAGTTTTGTGTAATGACATTCTAAGTTCAAATCATATTGAGACTTTGCCTTTCATTTCTGTACAGGTCAATAAACTAATTATGAATGATATATTGAGTCCCTTGTTAAACTAGGATTAACATATTTACTGCACTTCAGTTGTGCAACATGCACTAGAGTAGCTAATAGCATGAGCAATTATGGATTGAAGGCCATTAAATGATTTTCACTGCTCTTGTTACAGTTAAAACTTTCTGTCAGTGTCATCAAACAGTCCTATGATCAGTAGTTTTCCAGCTGTGGCCATCTGTCTTTTATTCTTGAAACAGCCACCAAATCTGCTTGAAATCACACCTGACCATTTTATCAAAGGAAAGACACATTGCTATTGTAAACTTATATACAATATAAGCTTACTATACCAATGTGTGTGTGCCTTTTGTTAAAATGGTCAGATATGAATCAAAGCAAATTTGGCTATTGTTTCAGGAAGGTCAAACAGTTGCATAGTGGTACACGCAAACACACTCATACACTCACACTCTTTCTGTGGAGGTTATAACTCAGAAATTATTTTATGAGTAAAACTAAAGGTATATTCTTACACAGAATTCGTTGCACAAACTTTGATCACTTGCAACATTTTGTGTTATAAATTCTGTCTCTCAAGTAGTGCTACTCACTATACCTTTTAAGTATTTACTATGCACTTATCACACATGGTTACATCATCTTACTTAAGCACTTTTTGTTGCACATTGTTACAGGATAATTTGTACACCATATAACTTGGCAGCTTTTTTTTTTTTTTATCATGAGTAAAGTTACTTTAAAAGGAGCACACTTGCATGAGTACATATAGGTATTTTGTTTTCAAATAGTGGTTCAAAAGTAGTAAGAATAATCTATGTTGTATATTAAATTTCTTTTTATTGTTAGAGTTGACTACTGTTCCATTACTTGCAGTTTTGCACTAACAAATATCAGAGATACCCCACCTCCACTCACTAACTCATTGTTTCTATGGCATGAACACTGAAGTAATAGAACAGCAGAAAACTCTAAAATCAAATATGATACATGCATAGTTATATTAATCGGTCAGATACTGCTACTGCCGCTGTTGTTTTGGCCCTTTACCAAACTCAGCTGAAGGTTTATTATGATTAACCTCAGAGATGAATGGTCAAAATTATGACGGGTCGTCAGAAAGTAATGCAATTTTCATTTGCATTACTCTTTTACTCACCTTCATTGTCATGACCATCTTTTAATAATTAATGTGCAATTATTTAAATTAGTAACCCTATTTCTTAGTTCACTAGGAAATGGGGAGTATAAAATATTCACCCAATTCCAACTCAGTTGCTGTTTCTTTTTCTGAGGGTTGTTAATTTTTGCAAATGGCTTTTTGTGTGATTTGGTTATGTTATATTGGTCTTCTTTTTTTATTTTGTGTGCGTGTGTGTGCGTGTGCGTGTGCGTGTGTGTGTGTGTGTGTGTGTGTGTGTGTGTGTGTGTGTGTGTGTGTGTGTGTGTGTG
>NC_068991.1:47267694-47270806 GCF_001194135.2 Octopus bimaculoides | reverse complement strand
CAAATGAGTATATTTTTGAGGCATGCTTTTTTGTATTGTTATTTTTGATTTTAATGATAATTTTTACAGTATAATTCTGAGTATTAATTTGTCTGGTTGGTTGCCATAATTGTGTTTCAACTTCATGTCAAACCAGATATGGTTTATAATTATTATTATTCTGGCAGAATCATTAGCATGCCGGACGAAATGCTGCTAAGCATTTCGTCCGTCTTTATGTTCTGAGTTCAAATTCCACCAAGGTTGACTTTGCCTTTCATCCTTTTGGGGTTGATTAGTTAAGTACCAGTTGAGTACTGAGGTCGATGTGATCGACTTTACCTTTCCCCCAAAATTTCAGGCTTTGTGCCTATATTAGAAAGGATTATTATTATTACTACGACAATGTTACTGTTGGCAATTTGGTAGAATTGTTGGAGCATTGGCTAAAGTGCCTTTACAGTAATTTTTCTTTGGTCTTTGCGCTCTGAGTTCAAATCTCACTGAAGTTTACTCTTCTTTGTAACCTTTTGAGATTGATAAATGGAACACCAATCCAAATCAGCGGATTTGTGGAATTGTTTGTGTTGGACAAAATGCCATGCATCTGTTCCAGCACCTTGCATTCTGAGTTTAAATTCTGTCTAAAGATTAAAATCCCATCAATGGCCAGAAGTAGTCTCCCAACCATTTGACCACAATTAATTGTGGAAGGTTGCAGCCGTTTACTGCTTCAGTCAGATGATGATGTTATTGCTATTTGTAGTATTGTGTGATTTTGATCATAGTAACTAACAGTTAACTTTTTGGTGTTTACCTTTCATTGTCTTTATAAATTTGATTATTTTGTAGTGTTATAATGTTTTACCTTTCCTAACATTTGCCTGAAGCTTCCATAATTTTACCATTCTGCATGTGTTAATAATTTAGCAAGTTTTTTCCTTCCATTTATCTGTAATTTTGCTGGGTTCTACCTCCCTGTAGTGTTTGGCATATTGATCTTCCTCTCTCTTTCAGTAGTGCATTGTGATTTTAACCCTCCTGTATTTGATGCATGTATTGAATTATTAACCTAGCAATATCTATAGCCTGTTTATAATTCTTAATTTCACTATATTTTAAAATATTTTGTATAACTTTTTTCCTCTGACAAATTTATTTTCTTGCCTTATATCTTTTCCCAGTGTCTATTGATTAAATCTTGTTGCAGGGTATCAATATTGATCACTTTATTTGTATACTTTGCCAAAACATGGGGAGAGGTGGACATAGTTGATTATATAAATTTTACTACTTAACTGAACATCTATTTTTTTAATACATATTAAGAGGAATACTTGTGTAGGAGATGTAAATTGCAGAATATTTTGACATGACATTCATAACTAGTATAATAATAATCATGTTACATCTGTCTGGGAATAGGATTTGGTTTCTTGCTTCATGAGTGTTCTTTGGTTTTGATAGTGGTGCCCAAGAATGGCTGAAACTATTGAAAGACTGAAACTGATGATTCATTATTCTAGTATTCAAAAGTTCAAAGTACATGTGATACATCTCATTAATCTGCAAGTTACACCCTGCAAAAATGGATTTCTGGAAACGAGAGGGAATTGTTATTGTCTTGACAATCTAATTAGTGTCTGATGTCCAGCCATTTTTGTTTGATTTGGAAAAAACTTTTGAGTATTTCTTTTATGCAGAGTGCCACACACTCTTTTTACCCTGAGTTATAAAAGCATACTTCAGACCATTCCAACATAAACTTGGTCATTATATCTTGGAAACTGACAGTAGTTTTCAATGTTTGTGTGATATCAAGAAATATTTCAGTGGTTGCCTACCTTTCTTTCACAGTTGATCCATATTGATGTTTACTCAGGTTGCAGACATCCATCAAAGTTAGGCATCTGTCAAAGTTACTCCTAAAACGTTTACTGAATGGTTTGAACAGGCCAAGCAAGGCTTATAAACTATGTGAATACATTCAACTGATTGTATGTTTATAAATACTTTTCTATGTCTGCTGTTGGTGATTATTTTATTGACTCTGTAAGATAATATTTCAAATCAATTATAGTTAAATTTCAATGCAAAATTGTTAGATACCAGACTGCTTTGCAATTCAACCACTGCTTATTCAGTCGAGAGACATATTGCTGCAATGCTATGCTTTAATTAATATTGCCATCATGAAGAATAACTGAAATATTCTTGAGAAAGGCATGTTTAAGTTAGGACTTCTAAATCTTGCCCTAGTAACAGCACTAAATTAAACTCCAACAATATATTTCTTCTCTGGAATCTATAGCTTAAGATAGAATTTTTTTTTTTTTAGCTTCTCTTAAAAAATAAAAGAACGTTTTTCTGATACTTTGAACTAATATCCTTCTCTGCTAAGAGAACTACCAAATGCTTCACTTGCACAAATATTTTGAAAGACAAAGCATCTATGTCTCCTTGTTTCTCTATTTCTATCACTTTGTGTAGTCATCTTTTACTCACTCTCTGCTCTGTTTGATTTTCTCCATATTTCTCCCTGTTTAACTCTAACTTTTTCACCACGTATGATACTCTCTCTCTCTCTCTTTGACTCCCTCACTATCTCCTAATCTATTAGCCTATCTCCCAATCTACTACTGACTCTCTCTGTTTCTGTCCCCTCTCTCTGATTCCCCAACACCCAGTATCTGATATTCTTCTCCCTCTCTGTCTAACTTTCTATTGCTTTCTCTGTCTAAACTCTATATTTCTTGATCTATCTGTCTCATGTTCTCTCCTCATCTGTCAGTCTTGCACCTTCTCTCAGTCTGTCAGTCTTGCACTTTCTCTCAGTCTGTCAGTCTGTCAGTCTTGCACTTTCTCTCAGTCTGTCACTCTCACACACTCTCCCAGTCTGTCACTCTCACACACTCTCCCACTATGTCTATCTCACACTCTCTCCCACTATGTCTATCTCACACTCTCTCCCACTATGTCTATCTCACACTCTCTCCCACTATGTCTATCTCACACTCTCTCCCACTATGTCCATCTCACACTCTCTCCCACTATGTCCATCTCACACTCTCTCCCACTATGTCCATCTCACACTCTCTCCCACTATGTCCATCTCACACTCTCTCCCACTATG
>NC_068991.1:47253424-47262055 GCF_001194135.2 Octopus bimaculoides | reverse complement strand
CTCACACTCTCTCCCACTCTGTCCATCTCACACTCTCTCACACTCTCTCCCACTCTGTCCATCTCACACTCTCTCACACTCTCTCCCACTCTGTCCATCTCACACTCTCTCACACTCTCTCCCACTCTGTCCATCTCACACTCTCTCCCTGTATGTCTCACTTTCTATCCATATCTCCTCTCCTGTCACATCCCTCTCTCACATTATATATTAGTGACACTTGTTAGTTGAGTCAATGTTAGTGGTGTCATGTGTCGTGTAGTTTGTTAGTACTGGTACTAAAATTAAAAACCTAGTCCTGTTTTTTCTTTTTTTTTTTCTCTTCTTCATTTCGGAGTTAAAGTTCTGCTTTGGTTACCATAACCTTTTTCTTGGTTCAGCTTTTGATAAAAGAAATATTGGTAATATTCTGGAGATGAGTCAATGAGGTAACAAAAGGAGAACGAATAAATAAAGATTGCCTAATATTTTAACAGCTGTTCTTAGCTGGCTGCTCCATATTGACTGGTTCTGTCTATTGCAGGGAGACGCACATCATTGTCTGGAGGAGAGGATCAGGACCATGAAGTAGCTGTGATAACCACCACCACCACGACAACCATGACGACGACAACAACAGCAGCAACAACCACCACCACCACCACCACAACAACTACATCATCCTCATCATCAACAACTGTGATACACGAAATCGAAGGCAGTGACAGTAGTACTGGTAACGGAAGCGAAAACATTACATGTACTGCATTATTGCCATCAACAGACTCCATGCTCGATGCTATCAGCTTAGAAAAGTCAGACTTGGAGAATTCCGGAAGGTGTAAGTGTTTGTTTTGGTTTTTATTATTGGAGAAGTTTCTGTCTCTCTGTTTTGTGGGATTTGCTAATGATTCTTTTTTTATTCCTTCTTTTATATTTTTAAACCTTTTGGTTCAAACTCTGTCTCAGTCAGAGATATTCTAAATATATTATGTGTTTTTGGAGTACCTGAAGTCAGTCAAAGGATTCTTTAACCCTTTAGCAATTAAACCGGCCATATCCGGCCAAAAGTATTCTGCCTGTTTTATGTTCAAACTGTCCAGATCTGGTCTCTCACACCAACCCTACAATATCGTTTTAAAAATTAACAGCTACCTCATCAAAATCTCATAGCTACAAGATAATGTATGATTAGTTCAAAA
The DNA here is from genome assembly GCF_001194135.2 of Octopus bimaculoides. Taxonomy (NCBI): domain Eukaryota; kingdom Metazoa; phylum Mollusca; class Cephalopoda; order Octopoda; family Octopodidae; genus Octopus; species Octopus bimaculoides. Next base: position 47,260,874 of record NC_068991.1, on the reverse strand, counting down.
CAATGTGGATAAAAAAGCATTCATTTTGGCAGAATAATGCGAACACTAAAGGGTTAAGACTATTTTGAATAGTTTAAATAGTTAAATGTGCTTCATACCATGAGAAAGAAGTGAAGTCTATCACTTTGGATGCTTCTCTTTCTTCAGAAATTTGCAAATTTGTTTAGCATTTCATCTGTCTGTCTTTATAATCTGAATTCAAATTCCACCGAGATCGACTTTGCCTTTCATCCTTTTGGGTTTGATGACCTAAGTTCTGGTTGAATACTGGGATTGATGTAATCAATTTAACCCCTCTTCTGAACTTGCTGGCTTTGTGCATGAATTTGAATTCAATATGACACAATATTGAGGTACATTGAAATAAGCTGTTATAGAGACACCTGTCCAACCCAAACCAAGTAGAAGAGAAACTGATGCTAAAGTGTGTGATAATAATGTCCCAGGCTTTCAGCAGTTTATAAAAGGTCAGTAACAATGTGGGAGAAAGTAAATTGTAGAGTAGGGGGTTGAAGTAGTAGCGGGATACTGTTCAGCTGAAAAGCTGGGAGATGAATAGGAAATTAAAAAGAAGACAGGTGTGGATGTAAGGGGCAAATATCGCTTTTAGCAACAATAAAAGAATTTTGACCAATTAATATTTTGTTGCTATAGACAGAATGTGATTAAGATTTTAGTGTTAATGTAACCTCTTTTGTTTACCTTAAATATTGCTTTCTTTATTTCTGCAGTGTCGCGGACGCCATCAATAATGTCAATCCATTCTAAGTCAGATTCTCGTAGCCAGTCACCAACAAGTGAACTGGCTGTCGAACTCAATCCAAAAGACAGTCCTACTCCAGATCGTGATAGCTTACATATTGATGTTGTGGCTGGATCAGGGGCAGATGAAGGCCCCATAAATCGAGGTAAAAATTTACTTATCTTTTAACCTTTTCACTATTAGCCTGCATGGCTACCATGTATGTTTACTTTTTAACTTTTAACTAATTTTGCCATCAGTTGTCTTGTATTTACATCTGAGATAGCAACTGTACATCATTGATGTGGTATAAGTTACTGCTGTGATTATGACAATTATAACTGCAGTTATAGTTAGTAGTATTAATAATGGTGCGGATGTTACCCAAAGTGTTATATGATCATGTTCATTATGATGACTGGGATGACTGAAAAGAAAGGTAATTGTAGGAAGAATTGTGACATCAAAAGATGTGGGGTATAGATAATAATTTTATTTTGTGTATGGAACCATACTTAATCTTATTATGAAGATTGTTCATAAACCCAAGTTAATGAGTGCACATGATCAAGAATTACACTATTGTAATTCTGTTTTTCACTTCATATTAGACTCCTCTAACCTGTTATATTTGATTAACTCCTCTCCAGTTAGGTGTAGATATTAAACTGTTGATGTATAGCAGAATATAGTGAGGATTTGACAAACATTCACTGTTACTTATTTTATCTATTATCACACAGAACATAGCATAAGCTTATAAAATTAGTTTTGCTATGGAGAGTTTTGATTTGAGATCCAAGTTAATGAGAATGCATTTATTGTGATTTCAGATCTTACTCAGCATACCTGACTCTTAGAGTCAGCATAAATAGATGATTATTTATAAAAATTAACTTGAATTAACTTTCATATCAAGACTTTATAGTCTACCTTTGGCTGTGTGGTGGTTTAATGTATGATTAACTACAAATTGACAACACTGTGTAACATTATTTTTGTCCTTGAGTAGTAACTGTTATTTCCTATTTGCTTACCTCTAGAAAGTATGGAAAATGGCTAATATTTCTTTGAAACTTTGCTTTTGTTACATGTATTCAGACCCCAAAGAATCCCTATCAACACATGGCTGTGGTGCTTCCCCACTACTTCTGCTTATGATCAGAGATGCACGTATTGTCAGCCATTAAGGGACATACTCAACTGGTTATGGTGAAGCAACTGACAAGTAAATCTGTTATTGAGCAGAATATTTGCTATAATGATTCTTCTGTTTCAGCATCTCTCTGAAATGTAATGGAAAATAGGTCAGTTTCAAAACATTGCTGTCCAGATAACAGAAGCAAAGTTTGAAGGGAATAGTAGTCACTTCCTTTGATTTCTAGATAGAAGCAAATAGGAAATAACACTTACTGACCAAAAAGAAAAAAAAAGAAAAAAATTGTTATGCAGTGTAATGAGATGAAGATGTAGTGACAGTAAATAATAAATGTATATTTAACTCTCTTCCAGAGTCTATTGCTGGAGTGGACAATTTTGAGGAGTACAAGAGTGTACTGGCTGGTGGCTATATCATGGGTTGGACACCTGACGTTGCTGTGGTGCTGTGGCGGAGGATGCTGGGAGTGTTAGGCAATGTCAATGAAATAGAAAGTACTGAAATCCACACATCCGTCTATAAGTGTCTCCAAGGACTCATGGAGACAATGATTAAGGTAAATGGTGATGTAACACAGGTGTCTGTGTGCATGCATGTGCACACAGGATTTGCGTGTCTGTGAGTGTTGGTGCATTTTAGTTTGTGTGTCTGTTATGCATTCATTCATTCATACATACAAAATAATAATGGTGATACATAAACACAGAAGAAAAATGTAAACTATATTTATTAAAAAAGATATATGGGTTTGATTCCCCATCATTTTACTTCATTAAGCTACCATAAAGATAATCCTTTTTCTCAGCAGTGTGACAATTTGATATTTCAGATGAGAGAAAATCTTGGAGTGACATTAGATAACCAATGTTCTCCAGCACCTCCAGAGTTGATTCCACCTCTCGCCATATTTTCTTCATGGTTATTTGAAGTAAGTTACTTTTAAATCTTTAACTCTTTAGCGTTCAGATTATTCTGTCAAATGTGATACTTCTTCATTTACGTTGTTTTGAAATAATCATGCATTATCTTGTAGCTTTGAGATTTCAGTGATGTGATTGTTTGATTTAAATGACATTGTCGGTTAGGTGTGACTGGACAGATCTGGCTAGTTTGAACATAAAACAAGTAGAATATTTTGGGCCAGATATGGTTTAAATGCTAAAGAGTTGTTGCTCTTTTGGCACAAAAATGTTTTTCTTCTTCTTCCAAAATTCAATTTATCTTCCTGACCAGCAGTCATCTTTCTTGGGTTGATAAAATAAGTACCACTTGAATAATGTAGGGGTAGGAATGTATTATTATATTTTTGATTTCTGTCTGTGTTAAAAATTATTAATTGGTTGACACCTTTCTATTCTACAAAAGTTTCATGAGTACATAGTGCTTGTCTTCAAAGTCCCTAGGAGTTGTTTGTTGACCTGATAATGCAAAGAAGGAAGAAATGGCTGAGGCTTTGTGTGTATTGCATTATATCAACCAGACTGTTAGATGTTGTTATACACCACTAGTCACAATGTACTTCTTAGCATTGTTGTAGCTTTTGAATGCTGCCATCCCACTGGTTAGGTGAATAGTCCAGCATTCCTCCTGACTAAAACACCAGTCTATTGTAGGGTGACCCATTTACAGCTTAGTGGACTGGAGCAATGTGAAATGAAGTGTTTTGCTTAATAACACAATGCGCCACTAGTCTGGGAATTGAAACCACAATCTTACAATCGTGATTGCAACACTAACTACTAGACAATATATATATATATATGTATGTATAAACAATATTGAACACACATACACAAGGTATGTGTTTGGCTGGTTCATGAGTAGGCTGCGATTATAGGCATAAAAAAATATATTCTGATCAATTTGCCTAGTGTCAAAACACCTGGAAGTCATAGACAAGCTAGATAACTCGCATCGGGTCTCATTAAGGATAACTTGCATCTGGCTGCATTTCATTCATATTTGAATATATGTATCTGTGTGTGTGTGTGTCTGTGTGTGTATATATTGTATGTATATGTATATATATTTATATGTATATAACCCATGCTAGCATGGAAAGCGGTCGTTAAACAATGATGATGATGATGTGTGTGTGTGTGTATATATATTTATATGTATATATATATGTGTGTGTGTATATATATTTATATGTATATATATATATATGTGTGTGTGTGTATATATATTTGTATGTGTATATATATTTGTATGTATATATATATATATATATATATGTGTATGTATATATACGGTGTATGTATATGTATATATGTGTGTATATATATATATATGTATGTATGTGTGTGTGCACATATATATATATATATATATATATGTATATATATATATATGTATGTATGTATATCATCAAAAAAGCCTGGGTGATGTATTCACTGTTTTGTGTTGCAGTTGCAATTCAGTAAAAATTGACTTAGTTATTCATGTCTTTAAGGTTAGTAACATTAGCACCATTTAATTTTTTTGGGTCTCTTGAACCAACCAATCAACTAATACTTCTTCATGTCAAAAGAAATCTTTGAAAAATACACACAATTTAATTTCCACTACCTTGTAATTAAAGTTTTCAGTCCCTATTAGGAATTATTGATTGCAGTTATGTTGATAGAATTTGGGGAGCAGCCTAGATGCTTGCTTCTTTGATTGTCTAGTTTTGAGTTCAAATTCCTTTGAAAAGGGTCTTTGCTATTAGTCTCTCCATGGTGTTACTTACCACAATCAGCTTGAATTACTATTCCTCTTTTCTGTACAAAATCATAGGGTCGATTTGTTCGACTAAAGGTGGTGATCCAGCATGGCCGCAGCCAAATGACTGAAACGAGTAAAAGAGTATTGTTTAATAACGGAAAAATGATTATAGTTATTAATTTAAATTTGTATTTTTATGTGTTTTCCTTCTTTGTGTAACCCATGTCAGCATGGAAAACAAAGATTAAAAGATGATGATGACACAGTATTAAGCTTTAAGTTATATTTTTAATGTTTCTGTGTTTTTACAGTGTTTGCAGTTGCCGAACAGATATAAAAATAGCAAATTGATAGCATATCAACTCCTTTGCCAAATGTTTGTACGTCGTGACAATACATTTTTACCTTTGGATTCACTCACTCACTTCTATCAGGCCTTGCATTTGGGACTAGTTTCCCAGGAGCAGGTAATAATTTCATTATTTATTTTTTCAACAGTATGAAAAATGCTTATAATGCATGATAGTGTAAATGATTTGGGAGGAAAACTGGGTATAAGAGGCATCAGATGTTTGTGTGCAAGAGGGAAGACTGTGTTCATTTGGTCACGTGATGTGTATGGATGAGGACAGCTGCGTAAAGAAGTACTGAGCTCTAATTGTGGAGGGAAGCTGTGGAAGGGATAGAACCAGGAAGATGTGGGATGAAGTGGTGAGAAAGGATCTTCAGATGCAGGGCCTCACTGAGGAAATGACAAGGGACTGGGAATTGTGGCAATTTACTGTATTTGAAAAGATGTGTTAAGCCCTGTCATTCATACATACAGGCTTGTCTTTTCAGGTGCTGGTGGCACATAAATGCATGGTGCTGTGTAAACACACCCATGCTGGTGGCATGTAGAATGCACCCAGCACACTCTGTTAAGTGTTTGGTTTTAGGAGGGGCATCCAGTTGTAGAAACCATGACAAAGCTGAAATAGAACCTGGCAGAGCCCTCTGGCTTGTCTGTTCTTGTCAAACAGTCCAACCTGTGCCCACATGGAAAAAGAGATGTTAAAGAATTGCTGTTGATGATTTACAGAATTAGATTTCTTGTACATGTTTGGAAAATGGTTTGATCTTGAATTACATGAAGCAACAATATTGATTTTGTATTTTGGTAAGGTCATATTGGTTAGTTAAGTCAATATATACTTGCTCTTGTATTCATTCTTTTATTAGCTTGTATCAAAGTCTTTCATCATAAACATACAAGCAGGTCATTAACAACAGCTGTGTACCTAACTGAATTTTGTAATCAGTCTCTTCTTCTGCTTGAAAAAAATTGACAATGTACCCATAGAAATGACCAGTGTGTTCATGTGTACATGTGCTATGTAACCAACACTCACTTTTAAATATATACAAAACAACTTGTTCAAAGTAGGTACAGGGTTTAACTTGCAGCAATTAAATTGCTAAATTTAACATTATGTTTACGAAATTCCATCTTCAAGATTTAAAATACCTTGTAAAATTATGACTCCTTAGACTTACACTAAAATTATTGCAATTATTTTCAAGTCTGCATATGCTCTAGATTTAGTGCTTACATATTTCATTTATGGTACCGCATAATAAAATTTAAGCTCGTAATCATTCATACATGCATTGTTCCTTAATAATCTTAATTGATATATTTTTCTTGATTGTTTTCTGTATTTCTTCCACAATAGGATATGGTAAATGTTTTAGTGAAACACTGTGGGCCTTGGTTTTTTTCTGCCCCTCTGCCAGGTTCAACACTGCTCATATTAGATTCGATCCATGCTGCTGGAACTATTATCTCTAGCTCTGATCCAGAGGTAAGTGCATTACAAACACATCTATATGTTACTTATCAAAGTTACCTCTACAGATTTTCCGTAGAAATTATAGCCAGCACTGATTTTGTTACATTTCAAATCCGAGACACTTGATGTAAACCACAGTGAGATCAAAGATGAAAAATGGGTAATGGGTGTATATGATATATTTCAAGAGTTTCTGGTCCTTCATCAGCACCCAATCAACTTATTAATAACCAAGTGGTGTAATGTTATAAGTCAATGTTGTGTTAGTAGTGCTATTACATCATTTCTTAAGTTTATCTCTAAAGGTTTTCAATAGAAATTATAGCCAGCATTGATTTTTTACGACATTTCATATCCGAGATGCCTGATGTAAACCATAATGAGATCGAAGATGAAAAATGAGAAATGGGCATATCTATCATTTTCCAGATATTTTTGCTTCTTCATCAGTACTCATCCAACCCATTCATCATCCACAAGCACATTGCTTATAGAGCCACTAAATTTAGTGGTGTAACGAAATACAGTGTCCCTACAAGTCATTAATATTTACATACTTGCTTCCAGGAATGAGTTTAATATGTAAAATTTGTATATTCAACAATGTGACACCACTGTATTTAGTGGCCATATATGCAATGTGTTCGTAGATGATTAATCGGTTGGATGGGTGCTGATGAAGGAACAAAATCTCTTGAAATAGGGCATATGTGCCCATTACTCATTTTTCATCTTTGATTTCACTGTTGTTTGTATCAGGCACCTGGGATACGAAACGTTGTAACAAAGTCAGTGCTGGCTATAATTTTTATAAAAAATCTGTAGAGTGGCTATGTGGTAAGTAGCTTGCTTACCAACCACATGGTTCCGGATTCAGTCCCACTGCGTGGCACCTTGTGTAAGTGCCTTCTACTATAGCCTCGGGCTGACCAAAGACTTGTGAGTGGATTTGGTAGATGGAAACTGAAAGAAGCCCATTGCATATATATATATATATATATATATATA
>NC_068991.1:47251790-47253056 GCF_001194135.2 Octopus bimaculoides | reverse complement strand
TATATATATATATATATATATATATATGTATATATAGTCAAGTCCAACCCATGCTAGCATGGAAAGCGGACGTTAAACGATGATGATGATGATATATATGTGTGTGTGTTTGTGTGTCTGTGTTTGTCCCCCCAACATCGCTTGACAAACGATGCTGGTGTGTTTACATCCCTGTAACTTAGTGGTTTGGCAAAAGAGACCGATAGAATAAGTATTAGGCTTACAAAGAATAAGTCCTGGGGTCGATTTGCGCGACTAAAGGCGGTGCTCCAGCATGGCCGCAGTCAAATGACTGAAACAAGTAAAAGAGTAAAAGAGATAACCTTAAAAAGTGATGTGATAGCACTGCTAACACAGTATTGACTTATAAAAATGTTTAATACAATTTGTAGTATATTATGGTTGCATAACTAAATAATGTGTCCTTACAGGTCATTAACATTTATATGTGTGTGTGTGGTGTCAAGGATTACTACACAGTATTTAACCTCATCTTCTACTAAAATAAGTACGCTCATTAGTACTGAAGCCTTAAGGTTCAACATTATGGTTTTAGTTGCTATGCACATGTATCAGTCTACTTATTTTTGCTGTAAATATACATTTATACATGTGTGCATATGCATACTCACACTTATGTACTCTTTCATACTTCTAGGCACACACACTTATTAAACTGCCATGCACATACTCTCATGTATATTTTCTTGTTTCTCTTCATATTAACTCTCATGTTGTCTCTACCATCTTTCACAGGCACCCAAAACTGAAGCTGTAGCTCTGTTGGGTGCGTTGATTTGCTTCCCCAATCATTTTGGTGATCTACGGGTGTTGCAGCCCAAGACGTTGGTCTGTACACAGATAGCTGCTAATGAATTCAAGGTAGTTATATATTATTATTATTATTATTATTATTCAGTAGTTTTATTTTTATAACGTGCTTTCACTTCACTACCGAGCGCAGCTCTGTGCGCCTTGGGTATGTGCTGTGGTTTGCTGTGGTGCTCTTATGTTTACTGTATTGAAAGTGTTTTGCGTAGAATGTGTGCAGTACCCAGTAGTGCAATTTTCTGTATGTTATATATATTTGTAAGTCCTGGTGTTTTTGTTATGTATTTGCCTGAATATTTTTTTATTATACCTAAGGCACCTACTATGATAGGAATTGTTTCTGTTTGTAGATTCCACATTCGAGTTATCTCTATTTCCAGGTCTTTGTATTTTGAAAGTTTTTCCATTTCTTTTAGAGAAACGTTGTCATCTGCT
>NC_068991.1:47245025-47250025 GCF_001194135.2 Octopus bimaculoides | reverse complement strand
AATGTGATGGAGTTTTAGAAAATTATAGCAATGTTCTAAAATGTTTAGTTTTGTCTAAGACTTCTATTAAAGTCTAAGAGCATGTATTTTTTTCCCCTCTACACTTTCAGCTGAAATTCTGCTGAGCTTGATAAAAAACAAAATAAGTACTCTGTAATGTCAGTTAAACCAACTGTACTACTTACTCCAAAATTCTGTGTCAACACAAAGACATTGTTAATGTTGTTATTGATGATGGTGCGATGGTAGAGTAATTGGCTCAGACAGAAATGCCCAGGAGTATGGATTTGGTGCATCAGTGCCTTTGCTAAGGCCAACTTTGATATTCATTCTACTGCCATTGATAATTCAGTAATAGTCCACACTGTAAAGTGGTTGGTGTTTGGAAGGACATCCAGTTGTAAAAACCATGTGAAAACTGACCTTGCTTGTGCTGGTACCACATAAAAAGCACTCAGTCCACTCTGCTGGGTGGTTGGTATTAGGAAGGGCATCCTGCTCGTGAAAACCATGCCAAAACAGATACAGAAGTCTGGTACAGTTTTCTGCCTGGCCAACTCCTGTCAAACCATCCAACCCATGCCAGCCTGGAAGGTGGACTTTAAACGATGATGATGATGATGGTAATGAACAATATACCTATGGTAAGTTAAGGTGGTGAACTGGCAGAATCGTTAGTATGCTGGGTGCAATGCTTAGCGGTATTTCATTGTCTTAAGTTCAAATTCCGCCGAGGTCGATTTTACTTTTCATCCTTTCAAGGTTGATAAAATAAGTACCAGTTGAAGACTGGAACTGATGTAATTGACTTACCCCTTCCCCTAGATTGCTGGCCTTGTGCCAAAATTTAAAACCAATATACTTATGGTAAGTTTATGTACTATTATCAACAGAACTGTTATTAACAATAATATTTATCATAAACGACTCTGATTTTTTAAAAATTGGTTTTTGGCTTTGTTACCTTACAGGATCTTATAGTTGACCAGCTATTGAAGGCAGGAAAACTAGACTCTGTTAGCTCAGCAAGGTAAGATTCATTATTACCACTGTTACCAATATTTATCTTCCTGTGTATTTTAGTCTTTTACTCATTTGGATTGAGAAAATCATACAAATCCAAACAAAGCAATCACTGAATTTGTAGGCTGATGTGGTTATAGGTGCAGGCGTGGCTGTGTGGTAAGAATTTTGCTTCCCAACCATATGGTTCTGGGGTCAGTTCCACTATGTGGCACCTCAGTGAAGTGTCTACTACTATAGCTCTGAGCTGACTAAAGCCTTGTCAGTGGATTTGATAGACAGAAACTGAAAGAAGCATGTCGTGTATATGTGTGTCTATCCATCCAATCGTCTGTCCGACTACCACTTGACAACTAGTGTTAATTTGTTTACATTCTCGTAGCCTAGTGGTTCAACAAAAAGAGCACAATAGAATAAGAAAAAAAAAATACTGGGATCAATTGTAGAATCATCTGTGCTGGTGACATGTAAAAGACACCCACAACACTCTCGGAGTGGTTGGCATTAGGAAGGGCAGCCAGCTGTAGAAACCAATTCAGAATCAGACTGGAACCTGGTACAACTCTCTGGTTTACCCGTTCCAGTCCAGTTGTATAACCCATGCCAGCATGGAAAGCAGATGCTAAATGATGAAGAAATGATGATGATGTCTAAGCTCTTCAAGGCAAGTGCCCCAGCATAGCTGCAGTGAAAGGATTGAGGCAAAAGAAGTTGCTCATAAAGTAACTGTTGCTGTCCAGACTCTATACTTTACATGCTATACACTTTATTCAATTGTTCTTCACAAGAAGAGAAATCTGGGCATCTCCATGTACTATAACAATAGCATAACAACAACAATAATATTAGTTTCAAATTTTGGTATAAGGCCAGCAGTTTTGGGGAGGGTAGTAAGTTGAGTACATTAATCCCTGTTGTTAACTGGTACTCATTTTATTGACCCTGAAATGATGAAAGGCAAAATTGATCTCAGTGGAATTTGAACTTAGAACATGAAGATGGCCAAAATGGTGCTAAGCATTTCGCCTTGTGTTCTAATGATACTGACTTCTTGCTGCTTTAACAACAACAACAATATTACCCCTTTACCGTTCAAACTGGCCTTATCTGGCCCAAATATTCTATCCAGTTTTTTTGTTCAAACTGGCCATGTCCAGCCTCTCAAACCTACTCTACATTGTCATTCTCAAAGTAAACAATCATTTCATTGAAATCTCAAAGCCACAAGATAATGCATGATTAATTCAAAACAATGTGGATAAATAAACATTGCATTTGACAGAATAATCTGAATGCTAAAGAATTAAAGAAATCAAAGATGGTGAGCTGGCAGTCATTAGTACGCCAGAACAGAATGCTTGTGGCATTTTGCCTGTTTTTACACTGTGAGTTCAAATTCCGTTGAGGTCAGCTTTGCTTTCCTTTTAGAGTTGATAAAATAGGTATCAGTTGAGCACCGAGGTCAATGTAATGGACTTACACCCTTCTCCTCAAATTGCTGGCCTTGTACCAAAATTTGAAACCAATATTAATGAAATCAAGCAGAAACAATTTCAGATTTTATGAAAAGCTTGCACCACCTAATTGTTTTTGTTATTGTTGTTACCAATTTTAAGGAACCAGTAGTTGTTGTTTAGCTCTAAATGAGTAGACCCCTCATCTAGGGTGTTCAAGCAGTGGTCATGCTGTCTTTTTCTACCAGTGTACGTTTATGACCACATTATCCACTTATGATGGTTGTGTGGGTTGAAGCAAATTTAGCTGCTATTTCTAGCGGATTGAGTAACTGCTTAGCATTTCCATTGTTGATTGAAAAAATATTGAAGCTTTTGTTATAATATGGAGTAGAGTAAAATATTTACAATAATATTTAATAACTGCAATTTTTATGGGAAGTTTGAGTTACATTTACAGTTGGTTAGTCATTTTTGTTTGGCATCATGAAGTTGTGTACAAACAGTTTTGAAATGTCAGTTTTTGATAGGAGATGGAGTGTATTGTCCAGATGGTTGCAGTGGTGGTTAATAGTTTTAATGGTTGATAGTTTAGAATTATTTCCAGTAATATTGAGTATTGAAAATACTAACATTTTTCTAATGTTTGGCTTATTTCATTTCCAGGTGTATAGCTTTGAGCAGTTTAGGTATCTTCCTGTATGAAGAATTGGTACATGGTACTCTACATCCAAAAATCAAAGAAGCTATCAATGTATTGCTTGGTGCTCTGAAGGTTAGTTTTTTTCCTTTCTTTTTTCTGGTTTTTATTTTCTTAGTTCTGTATACATCATCGTCATAATCATTTAATGTCTGTTGTCCATACTGGCATGGGTTTTAGTGAGGTGAGGGCTGGCAGTGAGTTTAGTGAGAAGTTTAGAATACCAGCCTTCTTTGTAATTCATTATGAAACAAATACAGTTCACTGTTCTATTTTTTTTTTTTCCTTTTTAGGAGTATACAATTAACTGTAAAATGTTTATTGTTCTTTGATAGTGTTCTACTAAAATGGTGGCCAAGGTGGCATCAGATATGTTGATGTTGCTCTGTGATCATGTTGACACGTTTCTCAGCTATCTGCCGGATTTACCAAAGAAGATCATTGAAGTAAGTCTCTCTACTGGTTTTATAGTACTTCTTGTCTCTGCTCTTTAATCTGGGTTTCCACATCTTTTAATTTCCCTGTTTCTCTTCCCCCTTATCTCTGTTTCTCTTCCCCCTTTTCTCTCTGTTTCTCTACTCCTAATCATTAATTCTCCATATTCCCTGTCTGGCTGTTTCTCCATCTGTCCTCAAATCTTTCCCTCTTTCTGTCTCTCCTTCGCCATCTCTCTCCCTTAATCTTCTCTCTTTCTCTCTTTGTCTCTCTCCTTTCCCCTCCTTGCCTCTTTCCTTCTCTCTTTCCCCTCACTCCCTTTCATTCTCTGTCCCCCTCATCTCTTTCTCTCTTTCTCCACATACCTGCATATGATGTTAAAAATCATTATTGGCACTACTTGCAACTAGGCAGGCTGACAAGCATATTATTGCTCTGTCTTAGTTTAAATTCATCTCAGATTGACTTGACTTTTCATCTTACTGCAATCGATAATTTTATTATTACTTAAATACCTGGAGATAAACATTTGATCTTGTGCCATAACTAGAAATCTTTATTATTGCTTAGTTTTGTTTTATCTTTGTGGTTTGAAGTCCTTTTGTTCTGAGCTTAAATTTTACCAGAGTTGATTTCTTTAAAACTGAAACAAAGCAAGAACCTGTTGTATAACAGACATTATTTATACAATATTTGCCCACTCTCCTCTGCAAAGCTGACTTTTGCTTGCTTGAGGGTGGAAGCATGTTTGTGCAGTTAAGAAGTTTGCTTTGCACCATGTGGTTGCAAGCATGATCCTTGCGTTGCATTTTGGGGAAATATCTTTTTTCGTAGCTTTGTGATAGTAATTTGGTTGACGCCTAAAAAATACATGCTACCAAGTCATTCTCACTTGTGTGATGGCCTTTGTGTGTGTGTTTTATTGTTATATATTGGCAAAATGTATACAAGCAAGGCAGCCAAGTAACCACTGCTTTTTTGCTCTCTCGCCTCAGAACCTTGAACGGATGATAGAGCTGCTGGAAACCTGCAGTCAACAATGCAGTTGTTTATAAGTTGTTGTCATCATCATCATCATCATCATCATCGTTTAACGTCCGCCTTCCATGCTAGCATGGGTTGGACGATTTGACTGAGGACTGGTGAAACCAGATGGCTACACCAGGCTCCAATCTGATTTGGCAGAGCTTCTACAGCTGGATGCCCTTCCTAACGCCAACCACTCAGAGAGTGTAGTGGGTGCTTTTATGTGTCACCCACACGAAGGCCAGTCATGCGGTACTGGCAACGGCCACGCTCAAAATGGTGTATTTTATGTGCCACCCGCACAAGAGCCAGTCCAGGGGCACTGGCAACGATCTTGCTCGAAAATCCTTACACATGTCAAG
>NC_068991.1:47236026-47245003 GCF_001194135.2 Octopus bimaculoides | reverse complement strand
GGCACAAGTGACAGAAAGGCGACGCTGGGCATAGGTGCCATCCCGATTTGTTGTATAAAATAGATTTTAAAAATTAATACATATATTTTTTTCTTTTTCAGGCAATTGCCTTAACTGTTACAGAGATCATGCCAAGTCCAGATCAACCATGCAATGAAGACCAAAAGCGGGTAAAATACATTCCATGAAGTTTCTCATTATATATTAACATAAATTTCTCTCTCATATAGGCTTAGGCTTGGCTGCATGGTTAAGAATCTCATTTTTACAACTATGTGATTTCTGGTTCAGTTCCACTCTCTAGCATCTTGGTCAAGTGTCTTCTACTATAACCCTGGGCTGACCAATGGCTTATGAGTGAATTTGGTTGATCGAAACTGTGGAAACAGTTGTATGCCGTGTGTGTACATGCGTGCCCCACCATTGCTTGATAACTGTTGCTGTTTTTACGTCTCGGTAAACGAGTTGCTTGGTAAAAGAGACCGATAGAATAAATACCAGACTTAACATAAGTTACTGGGGTCAATTTGTTTGACTAGACCTGTCAGAGTGGTGCCCCAGCTTGGCTGCAATTTAACCTGTCAAGACAGAAGATAAAATCAGAATTATCTCCCTTGGTTAAAAAGTTTGGGAAGAATTACCTCCCCTGCTAGCTTGCGTCCACGTATGAGGAGTTATTCCCCCTAGCTATTACCTTTTCGAATTTATCGTTTTGACATTGATTTCCTTTTTTAAGATGACTGAAAATCCGTTTTTATTTTTAATTAATCCATTTCACATATTAACATTGTTTGTTTAAAAAAAAAATTTTAAATTAGACTGTCTACTCTAGGAATTCTGAATGCATATCGCCGGAACTATTGCACATGCAAATCCGTGTTTGCTAATGACAAAAGAAAAAAAAGGCAGGGGGAGGGGGGAGCAAACAAAGCATCTGTATAGCATTCCTCGTCCATCTTTCCATTCCATTCCCCCAAGTGTTCATCATCATCTTTATCTTTTAACATCCCCTTTTCCATGCAGTCTATATCAGTGCTCTGCAACCTTCTTTCACTTGCAGTATACTTATATTCTTTTCAAAATTCGGATAACAGAAACTATCTACTACTTCCAGGGAGCCTTCTGGGTATTTCAGAATTTCTATTTTCTCTGTTCTTTTCATTTAAATATATAAATATGTATATTCCTTTATTATTGTTTGCAGTTACTGGAGTCTATGTTGTTCACAACTGTTGAGTGGTGTATGCAGATGCCAATGCATCTTCTGTTGGAACCAACTGAAAATGAGAAACCTTTACTTCATAAAGTATTTCAAGTAAGTATTTTCTGTACGTATGTGTGTATGCTTGTTTGAATTTGTATACAGAATTGTGTGTGTGAGTGTTAATATGCATGTTTGTGTAAGTGTGTGTATGTTAGTGTTATTTAAGGTGAGATCAGCTCTGATCAATTATATTTATCATTATTAGAAGCATTGCAGCAATCCCCCACCTGTGTTTATTTTTAAAATTTTCTTCATCCCTTTAGCATTCAGATTATTCTATCAAATGTAATGCTTATTTATTCGCATTGTTTTGAATTGATCATGCATTATCTCATAGCGTTGAGATTTCGATATGATCGTTTAATTTTTAGAATGACATTGTAAGGTAGGTGTGAGAGGCTACATTTGGCTGGTTTGAACAGAAAACAGAATATTTGGGCTGAATATAGTTGGTTTAAATGCTAAAGGGTTAAAAGCACTATCTTATACATTTTTCTTTTTTAAGATAGTATGATGTGTGGTTTGAAGGAGATTTGAATGCTAATTCTTGTAGGTTAAATAGCTTCGTAGAGTCTCTCTAAATTGTCTGTGTGTTTGGTACTGGTTATGTTTTTATTTCTAGGGTTTGATTAAAAACAATGTTTTCAGTGTGTAATGTGATCTTATTTCTCATATAGAACTTTAACTCTTCCCTTTTTATATACTTCCACTAACTCAGAATGGAAAGTGGATCTTGAAATGATGTTAATGCCAGTTTTAATCATCCCACCTAGCCT
Organism: Octopus bimaculoides; assembly: GCF_001194135.2. Lineage (NCBI taxonomy): Eukaryota > Metazoa > Mollusca > Cephalopoda > Octopoda > Octopodidae > Octopus > Octopus bimaculoides. Next base: position 47,242,963 of record NC_068991.1, on the reverse strand, counting down.
TTTATTTTCAGACCTCACACACACACTCACCAGGACTGTTTTACACAACATACTTTGAATTACTAAATATATGAGAAAAAAGCAAAATTTTAGACGTGCACTGATGTTTTATTTATTTATACTTCCTCTATCTCTTGACCCTTTAGCATTTAAACTGGCCATTTCCAGTCCAAACGTACTACCAGTATTATGTTCAAACTGGCCAGATCTAGATTTTCACATCTACACTTTAAAGTCATTCTAAAAATAAGCAATCACATCATCAAAATCTCAAAGCAACGTGTTAATACATGATAAATTCAAGACAATATGAATAAATAATCATTACTTCTGATAGAGAGTAATCTGAACACTAAAGAGTTAAAGTATTTTTGAAGCATATTTAAGTATATGAAATAATGCTTAGTTAAGTTTGCTACATGAATGTTAACATCTTATGTAATATGGATGTCGGTATGTGTTTATGTATATGTTTGCACTCTGTCGTTTTGTGAGTAGTCATGTTAGAAAGTTGACTTAACCTTGACTAAAATCAATTTGTTGCTTTATTTTAAGTTTTGTTTCTTTCCTTCTCTTTCTGTGCCTCCCAAAGGTTCTGAATGCTGCTGTTATGGGACAAACGACAGCATCACTTTCAAGAGGTAGCCACTCATTCTCTGACTTTGTCTCAGAAATGGACATGGACAGAGAGGCACTACTAGGCAGCACGAGCGGCTCGAAACTGTTTCCAGCAGATTCAGTTGAGAACACAAATGTTGAAGACCCAAAAGGCCTTTGCCCATTTGAAGCACCAGTAAAGCAAGAAACGGATATTCTTAAACTAGCAGCTAAAACGGTAAGTAAAATTGTTGAAACTGGAGAATATTTTTATAGACACATTTAGGCTGTGTTAATATATCTATCTATCTTTTCCACCTACTATATTCTTGGGAGGGTTGTTGGGGTAGAGTCCTCAGGCATCTCCTCCATAGGGTTCTATCAGAAGCAACCGTCATTTGATTTTCCTGCTGGATTCCCAAGCACAACCAACTAAGATTATGGATATTATTCAACCATCACATTCTTGGTATATTCCTAGGTCTCCTGCCAGTTGGCTTAGCTTTAAGAACCTGTCTTGTAATGCTTTCTTGTGACATTCTAATCACATGTCTGTAGTATCAGAATTGTGGAGCCATGTGGCTTAGTGGTTGGGATGTTGGACTCATGATTGGCAGATTGTAGTTTTCATTCCTGGACCAGGTGATGCAATGAGTTCTTGAGCAAAACCCTTCATTTCACGTTACTCCAGTCCACTCAGCTGGCAAAAATGAATAATCCTGCGATGGACTGGCATCCTGTCCAGGTAGGGAATATATATGCCATGAAACTAGGAAATTGGACCTTAAGAGTTGATATGATTTGAGAAGGTTATTTTACCTTACTTTTTAGTACTGTAGCTGTGCTTGACTTAGGCAGACTCTTTGATCTCTGAGCTATGCACCCTACCAAGTAATGTTACTCAAGAGACCCTTGGGAGGATCCCCTTTATGGTTGCTTGTATTTGTGATGGTACTCTTTTGATCATTACCCAACATATATGGCCATAGGTGAGAATAGACATGAAAGTTGAATTGGAGATAGCGAGTTTGGCTTTTTTATGAACCTCTCCTCTTTTGGGGATCAAATGCTGGAGCTGTTGCATTACTGTGCCAGCACCTCCAGTTCTAGCCTATAATTCAGCCTTCTGTCTCTCATCACTTGTGAAAATGGCCTTGAGATACCGAAACTTTTCTACTCATCTCTTTTCTTTGGAATCTGTGCCTCTAAGTAGCTGAACTCTTGATTTCAGTATCATGGATTCAAAATGTATTGATGTAATCTAATTGCTTCAGTTGATAAGTGGGGAAAAATGAGCTAATTTGTGTCATCCAGTCAAAGTAGACTTTACATCCAGTCAAAGTAGATCAAGTACTTGTCAAATACAGGGTTCAGTTTAATATTCCTCATAAGACATCATTGAAGAGTTGAATGGATGTATGTATATTTAATATATGTATGTATATTTGTTACATACATACATACATAAACACACACACACACACACATATATATATATATATCATCATCATCATCATCATCGTTTAACGTCCGCTTTCCATGCTAGCATGGGTTGGACGATTTGACTGAGGACTGGTGAAACCGGATGGCAACACCAGGCTCCAGTCTGATTTGGCAGAGTTTCTACAGCTGGATGCCCTTCCTAACGCCAACCACTCAGAGAGTGTAGTGGGTGCTTTTACGTGTCACCCGCACGAAAACGGCCACGCTCGAAATGGTGTCTTTTATGTGCCACCCGCACAAGCCAGTCCAGGGGCACTGGCAACGATCTCGCTCGAAAATCCTACGGGAGCCAGTCAGGCGGTACTGGCAACGGCCACGCTCAAAATGGTGCATCTCATGTGCCACCCGCACAAGAACCAGTCCAGGGGCACTGGCAACGATCTTACTTGGCTTGCCGGGTCTTCTCACGCACAGCACATTTCCAAAGGTCTCGGTCAAAAAAAACTTTGATGTAAATATGTTAATAGTTACCAGGGTAGCAAAAATCATACAAAAACTGGGATATCATACCCGGTTAATGGGTAGAAAGGAACTTATTGATCATACGCGTTTTGCTCCATTTATTATTATTCTTCTTTATATATATATGTAGTAGTGAGCTAGCCACCCCACTCCCAAATTTCAGGCCTTGTGCCTATAATAGAAAGGAATATATGAATATAATATAATATATAATCAATCTCAATAGCATGGAATATAAGAAAATTAGGAAAATGGGTTCGTTTGTTTTAATTTCACTCATGTTTCTTTCCCCTCTTCTTTTGTGGGCAGTTAATGACCCATTTAGTTAATCATCTGAGCCATTTCCCAATGGGTGATGGTGCTGCTAAACTGAGCAGTTGTGTACAAGAACATCATGATCTGCCAGAGTTCTGTGACAATGATTTGAAACCGGAAATCTTCCAAGCAACAAATGTGCAGGTGAGTTTTATTGCAATTATGATACTACTCTGTTATTTTTTTTTTTTATTATTTCAGTTAAGGGATGTTCTGGCTCAATCTGGGTGGGTCTATGCTATGCAGCGATATCTTGCTGTATTTGTGTGTTATTCATTTTTTTTTTTTTTTATAATCTGGTTTTATTTAAATTTTTATTACAAAATCCTTGAGAGTGGATTTGGTAGATAGCAATTGGAAGAAGCCTATCATATATGTATAGGTGTGTGTTGATCATCATACAATAGTTGTAAATGAGCATCACCATCATACATGCAGGGTCCATTGTTTCCAATCTTTTTTGTAAACATGTTCAACCAGTGGGGAAGAATACTTTGCTTGGAAATGAGTGAAGATTGGGGACAGGAAAGGCATCCGGCTATCGAAAATCTGCCTCAAGGAATTCTGTGTTTAAACCTGTTTCTGGCATATGCATATTACTTTTAATATTTTGTTCTTGCCAACCACTTAATAACGATAGTACCTCTTTGTTAGCTAGGCAAACATAGATAAGAAAATACATTTTCTTTGCTCAAGGATACAACATGCTGGCTTGCTATTATAATGAGGTTGTTTCTACATAGTCGTTTGGCCTGCTAGAGATAGCAGTCAAATCTTCCTGAAATAACACTCTACTATTTTAAACAAGGAAGGCCACACTGAATAATGTAGTCTTAGATAGACCTCAAAATATATGACATTTATGGTTGGAATGCTTTGGTCATAAACATGTTTGATTGGGGTTGACCTGGGGTTAAACAATGACAGCCACAACTGTTGAGGTGAACCTTGAAGTCATTTGGATGAAGTGGAACTGAAATGTTGCAGATGAACCTCCTTTCAGTGACCTTCAAAAGAGCAGAGAATACTAATGTTACAAAGAGGTTGATGAACAAGGTAAATAATTAGGGGAAATAGTAGAAATCAGTATTGGGATGGTGAGTATAGCAGTTAAAGAGATAAACAAAGTTTTATGACCTTGAGATGATAGTTGTGGGGTTGACTCAAGCATAAATTTGACTGTTAAGAAAAGGTGAAAGCTAGCTAGCAATCTCACCTTGCTGTTAATATTGACCATTGTTATTAGCTGCATTTTCAGTTTGTTGACCAATATTCCATTCATTGTTTGTTTTAATACTGAATTTTTTGATTTCTGTCTCATTTTTCAGTTCTTTGTCCTTAATCATCAGTCACTGATATCTTTTGTTGAGCTACCTGCTGTGGTAAGTAATACTCATCCATCCATCCATCGATCTTCTATGCCCACTGTTCTTTGCTAAAGGTGCCTTCTCTATTACTTCCTATCAAAAGCAACTGTCATTAAACTTTCCAGCTGGATTCCCAAGCATGACCAACTGAGACCATGGCTATTATCCAACCATCTCATTCTTGGTCTCCTGCTGGTTGACTTGGCTTGAAGAATCTATCTTGCAATTCTTTTCTGCAACAATATTCTAATTGCATGGTGCATGGTTCAGTGGTTAAAGTGTCAGGCTTACAATCATGAGGTAGTGAGTTCGACTCCTGGACTGGGCTGTGTCATGTGTTCTTGAGCAAGACACTTTTATTTCACATTGCTCCAGTTCACTCAGCTGTTGAAATGAGTTGCGACATCACTGGTGCCAAGCTGTCTCTGCCTTTCCCTTGGATAACATCAGTGGCATGGAGAGGGGAGGCTGGTATGCATGTGCAACTACTGGCTTTCTACAAAAACAACCTTACCCTGATTTGTGCTTCAGAGGAGAACTTTGTAGGTGCAATCCCATGGTCATTCATGACTGAAAGGGGTCTCTACTATCTATAATACTAGAGCTGTGACCTCTCAGTGCAAAGCCTTTCAATGTGGTTGTTGAACTTTGGCAGGGATGTACATTGTCACCTCTTCTTTTCATAGTTTCTATGAACTGGGTTGATGTGTGCAGCCGTTGTGGGAGTGGTATCACAATTGATAGGTGTCAAATTGGTTGGCTGATATCTTCAGATAATATGGTGCCACTTGACTCTTCAAAAGGTGATCTCCATCATGCATTGAATGGGTTTGCTACTGAGTGCTGCAAAGCTGGGATGAGAATTAGTGTTGTAAAGACTGGGTATTAGTCCTCACAAGAAAATCTTCCCTGTACACTCTGCACATTCACTGAACATCACTAAGTCATGCTAATCAATTGAAAATACCTGTTCATTGTAGTTATGTGTACCTGTGTATGGGATGGGTGTAGTTTTTGTCAGTGTTCTGATTTGTTAGATAGTAGAAGAGTTGTTTGTGTGATGGGTTTGGTCCTGTTTCCAACTTATGATAATGGCTACGCTGTCATCATTTGATAGTTAAGTTTACACTGCTGGCATTTCAAAGTTATGATTATGCTGTTGGTATTTGATAGTTATGTTTACTCTGTCTGCATTTGGGGGTAGTTCCGTTTGCACTGTTAGTATTTAAGAGTTATGTTTAATCTGTTGGCATTTGATAATTATGGAATTGATAAATATATTCACACTACTGTTATTTTTGCTGAAGCTTTGTGATTGAATTTGGTAGGCGGAAGTTACTGCTGCATGTGTATATGTCCGTGTATGTGCTTGTGCCTCTCCGAGAGAGAGGGGGGGGGACTACCATTACCATTGGTGTTTGATCATCCATTAATCTCTGGTTTTGTTATGGTTACCAGTTTTAGTATTTAGTCCTTGTGATCATTGTTGTGAAGCATTCATCTTTAGCAGAGTTAATGACTACACAGTGTATTTCGTGTATCATTTCCTTCGTAATTCAACAGTACTTCTCACAGTGGACAATACTGCTCTCTGGTTGGGGAATTTTATATGGGTACTGGGGAGAAAGGGAGTTATAGTGGATGGTGTTAATAAGTGTATCTGTACAGTCTTTTAGTCATTGTTTCCTATTTGAATATTAGCTTTCTAAAAAAAAAAAAAAGAAGAAATTGATAACCTGCTTGTTAGCAGCAATTAGAACAGCAATAACAATAACGACAACATCAACAATAACAATAGACTTTGAAATGTGAATAAGTAAATAAGCAAAACTGAATATATGTCACCTATGCTTATAGTATTGTTGTGGTAAGTAGTTACTTCTAACAGACTAATACCTGGAACTAAATTACTCTGGCCTGATATTTCCTGTATGCACATGGAAAATGGGGCTAGGAGGCATTAGGTTGTAACCAGAGGGAACTGAAAAAGTGTTAGTAAAATTAAAAGGGTGATAGTTTAAAGAAAGGTTTGAGAAGAATTGTTTTAGATCCATGGAATAGGAAAGGCATGAAGATAGTTTATAATTTTAATTTTTATTTTGCTTTCAATTTTTTTTTCCATTCATCTTTATTTATCTGTACTAGTCTGATTCATCTGGAAGAAGTGTGACTGCTGGTTTGACCACTGCCAAAACCGTGTGCCGTGTGATCATTCGAGACCTGAGTGGAAAATACTGCTGGGAGAACTCTGTGCTCTATGGTCCTCCATGGTATCAGAAGGATCCAACGCCACAGGTTAAAAAAGGTTTGTGCCACTGTTTATACATTGCAATGTGAGGGAGTGCTGGTTTGAGTGAGTGAATATATATAGGTGTATAATGGATTGATACATGTTTGGATGAGCAACAGTTGTGTATGTATGTATCCATTAAGTTGTATGTTTGTTTGGTAGGTAGCGTCCATGTGTATATGCTTTGCAGTGTGAATGCAGGTGCATATATATATTGTATCTCAGATATATATATTGTATCTCACCTGTGCCCAGCATTGCCTTTCTGGCACTTGTGCCGGTGGCATGTGTAAAGACATTTGAGTGAGATCGTTGCCAGTGCCGCTGGACTGACTCCTATGCAGGACACGAAACTCGGCTTGTGAAGACCTGTTGCGGCAAGCAAAAGCGAAATCGTGATGGC
>NC_068991.1:47228462-47236016 GCF_001194135.2 Octopus bimaculoides | reverse complement strand
AGGACACGAAACTCGGCTTGTAAAGACCTGTTGGGGCAAGCAAAAGCGAAATCGTGATGGCACCTGTGCCCAGCGTCGCCTTCCTGGCACTTGGGCTGGTGGCACGTGTAAAAACATTCGAGTGAGATTGTGCCAGTGCTGCTGGACTGGCTCCTGTGCAGGTGGCACGTAAAATACACCATTTTGAGCGTGGCCGTGGCAGTACCTCCTGACTGGCTTTCGTGCTGGTGGCACGTAAAAGCAACCACTACACTCTCTGAGTGGTTGGCGTTAGGAAGGGCATCCAGCTGTAGAAACTCTGCCAAATCAGATTGGAGCCTGGTGTAGCCATCTGGTTTCACCAGTCCTCAGTCAAATTGTCCAACCCATGCTAGCATGGAAAGCGGACGTTAAACGATGATGATGATGATAATAGGTGAAACATTCAACACAGTAAAAGAAAACTGTATTGCAGACTTGCCTAACATATAACAGTATGTGTAAATAGATATTAAAAGACAACGGATGAAACATATTAAACTTCATTCTGTCACATTGACACTTCCTTTAATGATAAAGTGACATTATGCTTTAGTCATTGTTGTGTTTGTTACCAAGTTGATTATCATCATCTCTGTGTTTGACGAGGAAACATCAATGCCTTGTTTACAAATTCTTTTCTTCAGATTTTTGTCAGTTTTGTTTTGTTTTTTTGTTTTGTTTCCAATACAGTTGAATCCCCTCTTGTTAACGGCCCGTCCAATATGCAATTTTCATCCGTCAAGATGGAAGCAGAACCACATACCAACCAAGAGAACTGTGATAGCAAGCCTCAGGATTTGAGGCCACCTCATCCTGAAGTCGTAGAACTACCTGAAGGCTACACTCCAGACATTGATAATTTGGATCAAGTATGAAATTATTCATGTCCTTTACTAATTAGTTATTTACTGATTAATCCTAAGTCCTGATTAAACAAATTTCTGATGAAAGGCGTTCCAACTGTGACTTTGTCTTATTTTCAGACTTAATATATCCAGGACTACATTACTCAGTGTGTCCTTCCTGTTCTAAGAGATGGTAAGGGGTGGTTTAATTGCTATATCTAGCAGTAGAGTGACCCTGTAGATTATCCTCCATTGGTTTCTTATTTCTTTATTACCCACAAGGGGCTACACACAGAGGGGGACAAACAAGGACAGACAAAAGGATTAAGTCAATTACATCGACCCCAGTGCGTAACTGGTACTTTATTTATCGACCTCGAAAGAATGAAAGGCAAAGTCGACCTCGGTGTAATTTGAACTCAGAACGTAACGGCAGACGAAATACCGATAAGCATTTTGCCCGGCGTGCTAACGTTTCTGCCAGCTCGCCTTTATTCTCCATTGGTTTCTGTTAAGTTTGTTTTCAGTTATAGAAGTTGTGAAAAATCAACTGAATTAAATTTTTTTTATTTAGAGGGAGTGATGTTTACTGATAATTACATGCAGCTTAGGTGATGTGGTAGTTATTTAAATATTTGATGATTAGGTATACCTAACTATTTGGTTAATTAACAACAGATTCAGTGAACCTTTGTGATAATGCATGTTCAAATATAAGAAGAGCCCAAGTAGAGAAGGACAAATATAATGCCTATGCACCTGTCCATTAAAAAGTAAAGGGACCTCTTGACCATAAGGTATCAAATACAAGGTGATCCTTTTCTCTCTCTCTCTCAAAAACTGTTGCTCTCAAAAACTGTTGAAAGCAAAGATGGATTTTATAGTTATTTTGATACTTAATATTTTCAAGGCTTTTTGGAATCAAACTAGGCCTGAAGTTCATTAATTATCTGATGTCAGACTTCTAATATGAGCTGTAAAATACTGATCAGTGGGGACGATAAAATGTATTTTAGTTTTCAATATTTGTTTTATTATTTTGACATCATTACAGCTATTCTGGTATAGCAGACATTAACTTGGTATGAATTTTTGTAGCAGCTCTAATATAGTGTTGTGAAATTGTGGTATTTCTATGCTGAAGCATTATGATAACTCTACAGCTGCACAAATCTATTGTTGTATGATTGCGATATCTTTATAGCTGCTCCGGTATATTGGTTATGCAAGTCCTGAGTGCCTACTAATGCCTGGAGTACCTCTTAACATAGCAGCACCAATTCCTGAGAAGTTGAGCACTCAAGCTGAGGAAATGATGACAAACCTAGTCCTGCAACAGAAAGAGGCAGAACTAGATTATTACTACCAGCACAAATCTGATTCACGGTAAGCAATACCTCATGCAACTTTATTGGTTTATCTAGTAAGTTAGTTTGCTTTGAATTTCACATTTGATTACTTTTCTTAGTATTAACTACAGGTCCCAAATGGACCACATATAAATAGTTATTCTGGACTTGCTGATAGAGAGGGTATATCTTTATAGTTCAAGAGATTTTATTACATTTTGTTACCAGCTTCTATTACTGGACGTTTGTTAAAAGCCATTTCTTGAAATTGATTGTCTTCACCTGTGTTTGAGGACTGGCTGTTCTCTTTAGTGGACTGCCTTGTTATACTTTAAATTTTGTCAGCTTGTTCAAATGATGTCTTGAAGATGACAAATTCAAAACCACAGAAGTTGGTTTTGATCAGAAGATGGCATTTTGCTTTAAAATTTAAGTTGACAATTTTTGTTGCTGTCATAGTGGTTGAGTGGCCATGGTTATGGTCAGCTGTGGTTATGGTTAATTGAGCCAACAAATTTTGAATTGAAAACCTGCCATGGACATTGTCAGATCCTTAATTCTCCCTTGACTATATCTTCTAAGGAAGTACTCTGCCTACCTATTTCTATTATTTTACCAAATAGGAATTTTGAAGCATTTAGTGAAATGATAAACATTTTCATTATTGAATTGACATTTGAACGTAACTTGGAAAAATGTTCTATTATAAAAATATGATCTTTAAAACATATTTGTATTATAGAACTAGAAAAGGGTCAAATGTTAAGCAAACTTCTGTTGACTTTGTTGATTTAAAAGAACTACTTTCACTATAAAGATAATTTGTTTAGACATAAGAAGAGCAACTACTCTGATAAAGTAAAATTACTTAAATATTTTATACTAGTATCATTATTATCACTAGCATTGTTTTAATGTCCACTTTTCCATGCTTGTATGGGTAAGATATAATCCATTGAGGCAGACTTCTTTTTACAATTGGATGCCCTTCGTGTCACCAACCCTTATCTGTTTCCAAATAAGGTAATGTTTCCCCATAACTGGGCATGTTTTCACAGAAAATCGGAAACAAAGGACACCCTTTGCATGATAGTGATGCTTATTCTCCAACAATTTGTGCAAATGTCTGCCAAGACAGGGAAACACAACCTCCCCATAAGTGAATAAGTTAGTGAAGGCTTCTTTAAGTTTCTGTCTACCAATCCGTTTACAAAGCTCTGGTTGGCCTGGAGTTAATGTAGAAGATACTTGCCCAAGGTTTCACACAGTGGGTGTGAACCTGGAACCATGTGGTTGGGAAGCAAACTTCTTAACCACACAGCCATGCCTGGTTTTTTATATAAATATCCAGTCAAATTTTATATAAATAAGTTTCATGTTTGCTCTGCCTTGTCTCAAACTCATTAGCTGCTAGCAGGTACCATTTTGACTTTACAATTGAATAGTTAACAGCAGGAAGGGCATCTTGATGTAAAAAGCTTTTTGCTTTAAATTATGTACAAATCTACAAGAGTATCTTACCAACTTTTGTATTGAGAATTGGATATTGTTATAAATTTATAATAATTTTTTTCAGTAAACTAAAAATTAATTTAAGATGTTTTGGTTAAAGTAAATGGTCCTAAAAGTTACTATTGCCTCAATCATTATTGCTGAAAAATTGGTATTCTACAATTTCTTTTTACAAAGTAGGGCTAGAGGGGGTCATCCATTGAGATGTAATAAAATGCCCCAGAGTTTTTGATTATGAAATATGCAGCTGGAGTCTTGATATTTCTCTCTTATCAACATGAAGCCTCTGTGGCTCCATGTTAGAAATCTGTTTCATTATCATGAGCAGCTGTAAGTAGTTGCATGTTGTTGTCAAAAGTTGGCCTTGTGCCAGTCAAATGTCTGAAATGGCTGTTGTGACTATGACCCTTATTGATATTAATGCCCTTGAGAAAAAATTTTTAAACAAATTACTGAGGTTGACTGACCCACCTACATTCCTTCTCTAAAACTGTGTGATCTTTGCCATGGTTAAATTTGCCTTTCATCCTTTTGGGGATAAATTAAAAAAAGGGACCAATCAGGTACTGGAATCAGTTTTATCACTTGTTTGCTTTTCCTTAAATTTATGGCCTTGTGCCTTATTTTGACTTCAAATCTCACCAAAGTCAATTTTACCTTTCATCCATTTGAGGTTGTTGAAATGAAGTACTATTCAAGTACTGGAATTGAAGGTATCAACAAACTCCCTCTCCTCAAAACTGCAAGCCCTGTGTCTAAATCAGAAACCATTATTATTAGGTGGTGGATCGGCAGAATCGTTAGAGCATTAAGTGCCAGAACAGATCCCACAAGGTGTTCTGTCTGATGCTCTGAGTCCTAATCCCTCTGAGGTCAACTTCAACTTTTCATCCCTCAGGGGTCTATGAAATAATGCACCATTGAAGTATTGGGATCAGTTCGATTGACTGTCCCCATCCCTCAAAATTTCAGGTTTTGTAATTTTATGGGAAACCATTATTAGTATTATTGTTATACTTGCGGATGGTTGTCCTTTGCCAATTGATTGGCAAAAGATGACCATTCTTAAGTATAACAATATCTGTTTCAACACACAATTTTACATCAGGAATCTTGCAAAACAAATACATAAATGTAATATTAATAATAATAATAATAATAATAATAATAATAATAATAATAATAATAATAATAATAATAATAATTATTATTATTATTATTATTATTATTATTGTTATTATTATTAAGGCTGTGAGCTGGCAGAATTGTTAGCATGCTGGGCAAAATGCTTTGTGGTATTCCATGTATCTTTACGTTTCAATTTCAAATTCTGCTGAGGTCAACTCTGCCTTTCATCCTTTCGGAGTTGACAAATTAAGTACCATTGAAACACTGGGGTTGATGCAATTGACTGGACCCTCCTCCAAAATTTCAGGCCTTGTGCCTTTAGTAGAAAGGATTAGGTGGTGAGCTGACAGAATTGTCAACATGCCAGACAAAATGCTTTGTAGCATTTCACCTGTCTTCATGTTCTGAGTTCAAATTCTGTCATGGTTGGCTTTGTCTTTCATTTTTGTCTTTCATGAAATAAGTAGCAGTTCAGCACTGGGGTTGATGTAGTTGACTCGCCTCTTCCCTTAAAATCGTTGGCCTTTTACCAAAATTTGAAGCTATGGTTATTATTATCTTTATAATACAAAGTGATGAGCTGGCAGAATTGTTAGCATGCCGGACAAAATGCTTAGTGGCATTTCATCCAGCTTTATGTTCTGAGCTGAAAATTCTGCTGTGATTGACTTTGCTTTTCATCCTTTTGGGGGGTCAATGAAATAAGTACCAGTCATGTCTTGGGGGTCGATGTAATTGACAAGTACCAACCTAGCACTGGGCTCAATGTAATTGACAAGCTTCCTCCCCATCAACATTTCAGGCCTTGTGTGTATAGTAAAAAGGATTATTATTAAGGGTGGTGAGCTGGCAGAATTGTTAGTACAACAGACAAAAATGCTTAATGGCATTTTGTCCATCTTTACATTCTGAGTTCAAATCCCACTGAGGTCAATTTTGCTGTAACCCTCTAGCATTTAAACTGGCCATATCTGGCCAAAATATTCTACTTGTTTTAAGTTAAAACTGACCAGATTCAACTTCTCACACTTACTCTACAATGTCATTATAAAAATATATATAGTCACATCATAGAATCTTGAAGCTACAAGATAATGCCTGATTAATTCAAAACAATACTAATAATAGATATGCAATGAATTGGACAAAGAAATCTGTATGCTAAAGAGTTAAATCCTTTTGGGGTCAATAAAATAAGTACCAGCCTAGCACTGGGCTCAATGTAATTGACTAGGCCCCCTCCCTCCAAATTTCAGGCCTTGTGCCTATAATTGAAGGGGGTGAGCTAGCAGAATCATTAGCATGCTGGGCAAAATGCATACAGCATTTTGTCAGTCCTTACATTTTGAGTTCAAATTCTGCTGAGGTCAACTTTGCCTTTCATCCTTTGAGGGTCGATAAAAAATTATTAGTTGAGTACTGCAGTCAATGTAATCGACTTAACTCCTCCTCCAAAATTTCAGGTCTTGTGCCTATAGTAGAAAAGATTATTATTATTATTATTATTATTATTATTGGCAGAATCGTTAGCACATTGGGCAAAATGCTACATTCTGAGTTCAAAGTCTGGTGAGGTCAACTTTGCCTTTCATCTTTCCAAAGTTGATAAAATAAGTACCAGTTGAATGCTGGGGTCGATGTAATCGACTTATACCCTGCCTAGAACATAACCGGCCTTGTGCCAAAATTTGAAATCATCATCATCATCATCGTCATCATCATCATCATTGTAATCATTATTGTTATGTTACATGTAATTCAATTGTAAATAAAGCAATGCCTGATTTACTTCATTTGTTGTGTACAGACGAACCGAGGAGAGACCGTAAGTGTTTCATTGTTTTAAGGCCACACTTAATTTCTGGGTCCTTTTTGCCTGTGTCACACATAACATAACCACCTCCCCTCCTTATTATTTTTTTTCCTTCTTTGCACTTTGTAGAAACATCTTTTTTTTTTACACTTCTGCATTATTATTATTATTATTATTATTATTATTATTATTTTCTTTTGCTACTTGTCCACCTCATCCAACCACACTATCTTCAAAATGAAGCAGTGAAAGTATTATATACATACATGTATGTATATAAGTGTGTGTGTGTGTGTGTGTGTGTAATTATATATGTGTGTATATATATATATATATATATATATATTGATTCTATTTGATTTTTCCACTCCTCTTCTTCTGCTATGATGGTTTTGTCAATTTTGTAAAGCAGTGAAATTATTTTAGTTTTTGTGCTAATATTTCAAGTCTGTATTACAAAAATTCCTCTTGGATTCCTTATATTTTATTTTGTTTTTGTCCATATGTCTTCCTATCCCTTTTTGTTTCCTTAGTCATTGTATTTCTATTTATATTATGAAATTTATGCCTATCTGATGTGCCTATGAATATAAATATTCTTGCTTACATACACGTGTGTGTATATTTATGTCTGGACATATATGTATACGTGTGTGTGGACGTATATAGTGTTTATGTATGTGTATATATGTGTGTGTGTGTATATATATATATATATATATGTATGTATATATATATATGTGTATGTAATATATATGCGTGTGTGTGTGTATATGTATATATATGTGTGTGTGTGTGTATGTATATATATATATATGTGTGTGTTTATATGTGTGTGTGTATATATATATATATATATATACATATATATATATATATGTACAGG
>NC_068991.1:47223577-47228449 GCF_001194135.2 Octopus bimaculoides | reverse complement strand
TATATATATATATATATATATATATACATATATATATATATATGTACAGGGTGCGATGGTTAAATTGTTGCCATTTTATATTTTTAATTTCATGTATGCGCATTGTTTGTTTTTGATTTTGTCAACGACACAGTAACGGTCAGTTGGGCACCATGACACAATTCACTCTGCTAGAAATTTGGAAACAACATGCTGTACTGCTTGGTATTCGCATTGGAAGCTCTAGTACGAATACAGATGATGAACACACAGAGCAACTGTTGGCTTGCCATGCCCCCAAAACATGTACTTAGAGTGATAAAAATCAAACATCCAGTCAACATCATGGTGTTTGGAGTGATCACTAGTGATGGCGATGTTATGCCTCCATTTATCTTCCCACACGGTCTCAGACTCAACCTCCTGGAAGAAGTAGTGCTGCCCTGAATCAAGAGGGTGGCTACTGGAAGACCCTGTCTGGCAACAGGACTCTACACCATGCCACACCAACAGGAGAACCCAGTCATGGCTGTCAGACAATTTCTGCGACCACATCACCCCTAACATCCGACTACTTAACTCTCAACTCTGCAACCCCGTTGATTACTATGTGTGGGATGCTGTTGAGCGAGAGACCAACAAAACTTCTGGTAACACCAAAAATGAACTGAAGGCAAGGATTATGGCAGCATTCACCAACTTAAACAAGGAGACTGTCCAGAAGAGTTGCAGGAGATTTCAAAGTCATTTAGAGGCCATGGTTGAAGCCAATGGCGATTTTATTGAAGATTTTCTCTTTAGTATTTCATGATATTTTATGTAATTTTGGTAAACATATCTGTTAAAATGAGATGTCAGTGTTATTTTCATATTTGCGTAATTTAGACGACAATATACTCACCGCACCCAGTGTGTGTGTATGTGTGTGTGTGTGTGTAGATAATTCTATTTTTTAAAATTTACCATTGTCCTATTTTACTTCTCTTGTATTTAGATTATTTTTATTTTCTTTCTCCTTGCTATTGTTTCTGGGGCTGCTTTTCTTTCTTTTTTACAGTTTTGTTCTCTTGAAATCTTTGTATATTTACTTTTATAATGTGTATATTTTAACTTTTTTTTTTTCCTTGAAGAATAAAAAATATATCATTTGGTGTATGATCTGAATTTTAAGGTATATCATTTCTTGTCTTAATTTCTCTATTTAAAAATTTTTATCAGCTATGAATATACATAAACACTAGCAGTACCTGTATATGTAGGTCATATACTGCACTTTTTAAAGATCCATTTTACACCAGTCAGTTAAACTAAAATGATTATTATTGGTGGATTAAGCTGAAAACCCAGTGCATAAAATCTTGAAACAAATACTGCAAAGCAATTTTTCCTGGCTTTTTTTTTCACTTTGAGTTCAAAATCCTACCAAGATCAATGTTGCATTTTATCCCTTTGCAGTTGATAAAAATAAAGTACTGGTCAAGTACTGGCTGGGGTATATTGCGTTGACTAATTCCTTGCTTCCTCAAAATTTCAAATTGAGCCTGTAGAATTGTTAGAGCTTTGGAGAAGAGGTTTTGTTGTGTTTGTTCCAGTTCTCTAAGTTGTCTGGATCAGCTTTGCTTTTCATCCCCCCAGGGCTGATAAAATAATGTACCAGTCAAGTACTGGGGTCTATCGTATCAATTAATCGATTAAACCCCTCTTCTCAACCTAAGTCAGAAATTATTATTATTGTTGTGGTTGTTATTATTATCATTATTATTATTATTGTTGTTGTTGTTAGTATTATTATTAAGACAGCAAGCTGGCAGAATTGTTAGCATGCTGGACAAAATGCTGCTAAGCATTTTGTTGGTCTTTAAGTTCTGAGTTCAAATTCTGCCGAGGTTGACTTTGCCTTTCATCCTTTCAGGGTTGGTGAAAAGTATCAGTTAAGCACTGGGGTCAATGTAATTGACTACTCCCTCCCACAAAATGTCAAGCTTTGTGTCTATAGTAGAAAGGATTACTACTACTACTACCATGGTAAACTGGTAGAATCATTAGCACACTGGACAAAATGCCACTAAGTAATTTGTCTTTATGTTCTGAGTTCAAATGCTGCCAAGGTTGACTTGGCCCATCATCCTTTTGGGGTTGGTGAAATAATTATCAGTTGAACACTGGGATCAATGTAATTGACTACCCTAACACCTAAAAGTGCTGACCTTGTTGCAAAATTTTAAAACATTATTATTATTAAGATGGTGAGCTGGCAGAATCACTAGCACACCAGACAAAATGCTCGGTGGCAATTCATCCATCTTTACTTTTTGTGTTGAAATTCCTCAGAGGTCAGCTTTGCCTTTTACCCTTTTGGGGTCAATAGAAGTGCATCAGCATTTTACTGATATCAATAATACTATACAAAAATTAAGCATATCTTGGGAAATACATAAAGAAGTAGCTATGGCTAAGAAATGTTTTGAAAGAACTATCTTACAGCATTAACACATACCCTAACATTACAAATTTCTTGAGCTCTCCTTTCTTTAATACTTAATAATAACCTGTTCATATCTTCACAATAGCTATTGTATATCGTTGTTGTAACAATTTACAATCAGAATATTGGACAGTGTTTCTTACTTGACAATTATATTCCAGTTTTAAATCTAAATTGACATTATTTCTTAGCTTCTGAACTTGCTTCTCAAGCACACCATAGACATTTGGTGTAGTAAAGTTTATCATTACTACTACTTCTAATATTATTACATTATTTCTATTGTGTAATATATATCAGGCTTGCAGTTTCTGAGCTGTTTATATGTTTCCATTCTTGTTAGGTTTGGAGCTGTGGCTGTGTGAATGAGTGCATGCAATATCATTATCAACCCCTGTGTTTGTCTGTCTCTCTCTGCATTCTGGTTGTAAATCTTGTGATGATTCCCTTCACCTCTACAGTTCATAAAATATGTACTAGATATGGTGCTAGTCTCCATCCAGTTAACTTTATAAGCCACAAAACTGTGGCCTTGTGTGCCAAACCATAGAATTGTTGCTCTAAGTATCAAGTTATTAATGTGTGTTAAAGTTCTTCCCTGTCCTCCAGCAATATTTATTAACTACTGCTGGTGATGGTGTTGGTGGTGGTGGTAGCATATTATATTGGAGCATTTTGCCTAGTGGTGTTGGTATTGGTAAAGGTATCTCTGGATTGTTTTTGATGCAAGGGAGAACAGTATTATTCCTACCAACCCTAAACTTTCTAACTATACTTTGAACCTAATTCTATTATTGCTTTCTACACTTCATTTTCCACCAAGCCTGGGAACATTATCATTTTAACTCGGCCATCATTCCATTTATGGACTTTTGGAATTTACAAGGAGGGTTTCTGTGTTAGTAGGTGGACACCATTCTGTGTCACAGATTATAATTTTTTTCCTTCTGTTACTTTTAAAGTGTAGCTGCTGCTAATGATGGTGAAGTTTGCCAACCCACAGTATGCTCTTGGAGTTAAGAGTATTTGGTTATAGAGAGTTCTGTGTCTTGGCTGTGGACAGGGTGTAATGTTTTGGTTTCTTTGGCTGTCACCTCTCAAAAGAAACAATGGCCTGTCAGGATTTGAGCTGCAGGCCAACACAGAAGGGGCAGCCACTTACCATACCATTGCTGCTACCTGACATAGTGGTACTACAATACAAATTTGGGCTGAGTGTATGGAGATCTTAGGCAGGACAAAAACTTAATGAGCTAAGTTTCATTTGACCTTTAATTTGTTGACTCAGTACTTGATTTCTTTTTAGTGTCACAACAACAAACTTTGCTTCTTCAGTTTCTGTTACAAACATCCCATCCTAGTTTAAATTAACTTTGTCCCCATCCACTTTTTCTTCTTCACTCATGGTCCATGTTCTTCCCTAAAACACCGAGCATTATATGAAGAGTCTTTATACAAGAACTATTACTCTCTGACAATCTTTTATCTCGGCCTTGTTTATTTACATTATACTAACACTATCCAACTTTTTCAGGTCCATGTAATAATTTGTACTGGTTTTATCTTTGTCTATCTTTCTCGAGATGTAGCCCCCTCCCATCCCATCCATATGTGTGTGTCTTTGACAGGCAAAACACATCCATTCATCTTTCTTGTCAGTAAAATATCAAGCAAAAAGAATTAATTTAGTTAATTGGTTATGGTAAACAAGTGATACTTAGTTTTTTTTCCCTCTTGTTCTGCTGTCATCCCTAGCTTTACACCTCATCTTCTGTGATCTGTACTCCATAGTATTATTCAGTAATGTAGATCACCTGATGCTATAGAAAGTAATTCCAACACTGGAAAATTTGGTACTTCTACCCACTTAATACCTTATTTGTTAGATCCTAAAACCATGACCACTATCCTAAGATGACAGGGCTCACATTAGATATTGAAATTGACTCTGGCTGAAACAATATTTGAACTGTTTTACTCCATCTCAAAGAACCACTGGCAGTAAATAGAAATGTCTCTTTAATTTTAAAGGGCTGCAAAGGGTTGGATAAATCTTTCTTTTGAAAGGAATTCATGTTCATTGTTATTGCATTGACACCCTACCTCCCATCTCTGTTATCTATGTGCTGATATCCCTTTCTCATTTCCATTGTCCTTATGATGATATCCTTTCATCTTCATTGTCCATATGCTAATATCTCCCTACCATGACAACTCCACTGTTCGTGTGCTGATATGCCCTCCCATTTTTATTTTTCATGTATTAACTTCTACTTTCTTCATATGTTGACATCCTCTACTTTTTTTTGTTCTGATCTCAACTGTATTTTCAGTTTTATTGCAGCTGTACCTAATGCGAAACAAATGATTCATCTTTTTCTTGTCTATTCTTTTTTTTTTTTTTTTTT
>NC_068991.1:47210859-47223453 GCF_001194135.2 Octopus bimaculoides | reverse complement strand
AATGCAGTCGGTGGGTGGGTGGGTGGTTGAGAAGAGATAATATTTTAGAGATTACTAAACAGTGTTATTCTGTTTTCCTAAGGCTTCAGAACTAATCATCATCACCACCACTAATAATAATACTTGAAGAAAGCTCACCTGTTGGGTTATGGTATTTTTACCATATTCGTCTAATGCAGGGGTTTTCAAACTTTTTGACTTGCGGACCCCTTTATATTTCAGGCTTTACCTTATGAACGCTTATGAAATTTATACATAAATATTTGCTTAAAATAACATATATTTTTACATTTATTTATTTAACACTATTTAACAAATAGGTTTATTGTCAATTAAAAGATTTCAATTAAAAAACATATATAAAATCAAATTGCCCATAAAAAGTATTTGCTGTCCACGGACCCCCTGTCTTGTCCTTGCAGACCCCATGTAGTCCGGGGACCACAGTTTGAAAACCCCTGGTCTAATGGTGTATGGTTCTCAGCTATTTCAGACATGCATTTCAAATGTAGCAGGCTGTCATAATGCACTTTTAGCACTTTTGTGACTTAAGCACTCAAAATTATTGACATTGTCACATAACTGAAAACTGAGCCTTTGGATTTTCTGTGCTGCATTTTTGGCACTTGTGTCTGGTAATTCTACACTTAGGAAGTTTTACTTTAAATTCAAATTAGATTTCCTGGAGCAAAAAAAATCAGTATTCTGTTGTGAGTGTCTGTTGAGCTTTGTAGAGGGTTAATATCTGATATGGGATGAAGTCTTTATTGTGTTCAGTGAGAGAGATCCTCAGTAGTGATGAGGTCTAACACTTGTTGCGGCTTTGAGGGTTTTAGTTGTGTGCTGTTCATGTTTGGCAGTGGAATGGTATATGACTAAGTTTTTTTCTTTGGTCTTGTGTTCTTGTGTCTTTGTGCTGTTGAAAGTAACAAGTTTGGTATGACCTTTTAATCAAATTTGAAGGGTGTTTCTGAGCTCTCTGTAAATGGAACCAGTGCTGGTTCAGCATTAGGTGTCTTAATTGCATGTGGATGATGCTTGGGTGCGGGAAATTTCTTTCTTTTTTAATTTAAAGAATTTCTTTTCCTTTGGCAGATGTCATTTTGATTTACTGAAGAAAAGTGACAAATTGTTACGAGAACTGAAAAATTTGGACAGCCAAAAATGGTATGTTTCTATTTTAGGATATATTTGTTACATTCTTGTTTCATTGCTTTTTTTTTTGTGATTTCTTACTCTCTGCCTGTTTTTTTATTCTTTCTTTTTGATTTTTTTACAATTTATGTTGTTTTACTTTTCCTTTTCTTTTTTTCTTTCTTTGTCTTTTTCTTTTGATATTTTGTTCAGTAACCATGATGTCATTAGAGTAATTGTAAGACAAATATTTGGTATAATATTTATTTATTTATTGATTGTGAAGTTACCTGACTGATTGTGCTTGAGTTAACATGGTCATAAGCTAATATTGATTCCTTCATCAAAGAATGAATGAGGACTCTTTTGGTGATGCCACTGTTTATAGGGCCAAGTTAATTTCACCCTGAAGTAGCTGTTTACTGATAGACGGTCTTGGCCATTTGAGAGTTATGTACTGGTGATGGGAGATAAATTGCTAACCTCTAAGCTTGATGTCTGCTGTTCTATTCACTCAGCTTTCCATGCTGCTACAGTTATAAAATAAAGACACCAAACAAAGACACTAAGATGGGGGTTATATACTCTTTTACTCTTTTACTTGTTTCAGTCATTTGACTGTGGCCATGCTGGAGCACCACCTTTAGTCGAGTAAATCGACCCCGGGACTTATTCTTTGGAAGCCTAGTACTTATTCTATCGGTCTCTTTTGCCGAACTGCTAAGTGACAGGGACGTAAATACACCAGCATCATTTGTCAAGCAATGCTAGGACACACACACACACACACACACACACGACGGGCTTCTTTCAGTTTCCGTCTACCAGATCCACTCAGAAGGCTTTGGTCGGCCCGAGGCTACAGTAGAAGACACTTGCCCAAGATGCCACGCAGTGGGACTGAACCCAGAACCATGTGGTTGGTAAGCAAGCTACTCCTGCGCCTGTATGTAAATGTTTAGATTTAAAGAATCATTCAAAAATAAAGAATTGAAAGGTTGGCTATGGATATAAAAAACATTAGAAGAGAATAAACAAAAATACATAAAAGAGAACTTTCTTGGGAATAACGGTCATGGCATGATGTTAAATTAATGATGCATGAGCAATATCAATCTGGTGACAGCTTCTAGTTGGAACTTTACAATGTATGCTTCTGTTTTAGTAATGAATAACATCGTATATGTATCTCTTTTCATCCCATTATTAAAGTATATGAAATGCGAGTTAATAATTTATATAAATTTTTAAAATTTTCTAGCCGTGACACCCACAAAGTTGCTGTGATATATGTCGCTGAAGGTCAGGAAGATAAACACTCAATACTTGCTAACTGTGGTGGAAGCAAAGCTTATGAAGATTTTGTTAGTGGTTTAGGCTGGGAAGTAAGTATATGTTTAACGACTTGCCAAACGTTTTGGAGGAAGATGTACTGCATGTTGAATCTTTGCTAAATATCATTGTTGAATGTATGAAAAGGCTTTGTGTGTGTGGGATTTAGTTGTTGGTTCATGGAGCTATAATTATGTTGTATTTCAAACCTTTTCTTCTAATTGTTTTTGATCACATTTGAACAATTATTGTATTCACTAACTGCAAGGTTTCGTTGAAGTATCTCACCTCTCCCTTAGGTCTCCCATCAACCACTTACTTCCACCACCACTAACCACTACCACTGCTGCTGCTGTTGCTACTGTAGCACCACCACCACCATCACCACTGCTGTTGCTGCCACCACTACCACCGCTACTATTTGTAGATTTCTTCTATCACAAATACATTTTCTCATTTATTTTTCATTGAAAACAAGATTTGCCAATTTCTTGTTTTTGTGGTATTTCGCTATTTTGTTTTTTATTGCTCTGATGTTCACTGTTAAATAATAGTACTTCAAGTAACCTACAAGATCTTGCTGAGTGGTTAGCATGAGGACAAGATAACCAGCAACTGAAATCTCTTGCTTTACAAATATTCTCAAGGAATATTGGAGTCTTGAACAAAGCATCTTATTTTATGTTAGACTATTTTGTTAAAAGAACAGACACCACTTTCATCACATATCTGTTAAATGGCTGATACTAAAATATTTGTTAAATCACATCCTTAGTATCAACCACAAAATCTTTCCTCATCATCATCTGCTAGCTGCTCTTAACTACAAACCGTCAACATTGATTCTATTACAGTTGACTATTCACGCAAAATCTCTTAGCAGCTGAAGTTTAATCCTTTAGTATTCAGATTATTCTAGCAAATGTTATGCCTATTTATTCACATTGTTTTGAATTAATCATGGATTATCTTGTAGCTTTGTGATTTTCATAATGTGATTGTTTATTTTTAGAAGGACATTATAGAATAGGTGTGAGAGGCTGGATCTGGCTAGTTTGGACATAAAACGTTGAATATTTTGACTGGATATGGCCAGTTTGAGTACTAAAGGGTTAACTTGCATTTAGATATGACATAAGGAAGGAAAGGAGTACTCTGTCGGTTATGACAATGAGGATCCCAGCTGATACAATCAACGGAACAGCTTGATCGTGAAATGAGCACTCTACAGACCTGTCTACCCTTAACGTAGTTCTCAGGGAGATTCAATGTGACACAGTGTGACAAGGCTGGCTCCTTGAAATACAGGTATTACTCATTTTTGCCAGCTGAGTGGACTGGAGCATTGTGAAATAAAGTGTCTTGCTCAAGGACACAATGTGTTGCAGGGAATTGAACACACGGCCCTACGATCATGAGCCGAATGCCCTAACCACTTAGCCATGTGCCTTCACATATCACTCTACTGACTCCCAACTAATGTCTCTCATTAGTACTGTCTCTTCCATAGCAGAGAGAGAGAGAGAAGGAGGCTGATTGTATTGAAATGAAAGATTAGAAGAAACTAACAGGCATTTTTTTGCCAGCTACAAATGAATGTTGAAACACAAACATCTGGTCTAAACAGTGCTAATGCTAGTATTACTAATAGTGGTGGTGATTTTTAATTTAGGCACAGGGCCAACAGTTTTGATGGTAAGGGATTAGTTGATGCCATTGACTCCAATACTTGGCTGGTACTTTATTTTATCAATCTTGTATGGATAAAAGACAAAGTTGACCATGGCGAGATTTGAACTCGGAACTGTCAGAATATACTGTAAGGCATTTTTTTTCTGGTGTGCTAATGATTCTACCAATCCCTAATAATGGCTTTAATAGTAGTAGTAGTAGAAATAATAATAATCCTTTCTACTATAGGCACAAGGTCTGAAATTTGGGGGAGGGGATTAGTCAATTACATTGACCCCAGTATTTCACTGGTACTTAATTTATCAATCCTGAAAGGATGAAAGGCAAAGTCGACCTTGGCGGAATTTGAACTCAGAATGTAAAGGTGGATGAAATTCTGCTAAGCATTTTGCCTGGCATGCTAATGCTTCTGTCAGCTCACCATCTTAATGATGATGATGATGATGATGATGATGATAATAATAATAATAATCATTTCTACTAAAAGCACAAGATCTGAAATTTGGTGTGAGGGGACTAGTTAATTATGTTGACCCCCCAGTGTTTCACTGGTACTTAATTTATTGACCCCGAAAGGATGAAAGGCAAAGTTGGCCTCAGCAGAATTTGAACTCAGAATGTAGTGGCAGACAAAAACTACTAAGCATTTCGCCCAGCATGCTTATGATTCTGCCACTTCACCACCTTAATAATAATAATAATAACAATAATGATAATATGGTGTTCTGTTTTTGTGTATGTTATAGGTGGATCTTGAACAACATGTTGGTTTTCTTGGAGGATTGCAACAGAACAAGACTACAGGAGAGACTGCCCCTTATTACGCTAATTCAACATGTGAAGTTATTTACCATGTTTCCACTCGCATGCCAACTGGTAATGATGCAGCTATGCATATCAAGGTGTGTATGTTTTACAGAATTTTTGTTTTCTTCTCTCTTGTCTGTGCTGTAACAGTTTTAGTTCTGTTTTTGTGGAGAGAGAATGGTTCTAGGAGCTCATTTATTTGTTAATTATGATTCAGCTAGTACAGACTTACAGAAAGAATGGGACATGAAAAAGGCCTTCTGTAGATTGTAAAATGCAAAATAGCTGCCTTTCCTTGAATAATTAACTTATCATCTCGGAATTGTCTCACCAGAAGTAATAGTATCTGAATTCTTGTTTAGCCCTGATCAGTTTAGACCTTATGATCATAGGGATTCCAACCTTAGCTAATCCATAAATGACTATATTTGATGTTTGTCTTCTAGCTAGAGTTGTTTCATTTCACCTTTCAACAATGCTTTTACAAACTTTCTTTGTCCCTTACATTCTAATCTGTTAGATTATTGTCATGGTTTTCCTTTAGGCCCTATTTCAGATATTAAAAAAAAAAAAAAAAAAAATTGCAAGCCAATTTCTACCTTGGAAACAGCTCTACTTTATTTCATTATAATTTGCCATAGAGGCAGAACACAGAGTAGCTGCGGGCTAGACAAACACATTAATGAGATAAAATGAATGATAAACATGATAGTATAATGGGAGAAGACAAAAGCCGCCTGCCGAACTTTGCTTCTCTAAAACACTGTTCTTTTATAAATAAAATTTACACATTGAGGCTATGAACCTCGTACATAAATTCCAAATTATGACATAAATTAAGGCACTTGCCTCTTATAATTTTTCATTATATGAGTCAGATGACCCCACAATATGAGGCACTCGTCCTCTTACCTTTGTTTTTGCCCGCCAGACTCATTGCTTCACTCAAGCACAACTATGGGTCTGGGTCAGGCAAAACAACTCTACTTTATGCACAAACTCTCTCACTCTCTCTGTGTAATGGGTGTTTTTTACGTGCAACTGGCATGGGTGCTAAGTTAGGTAACACCAGCTTTGGCTACATCTACGATTTCACTTGACTTGACAGATCTTTTTAAGCATGGCATATCACCAAAGGTATCAGTCACTTGTTATTGCCTCTACGAGGCCGGCCCAATGTTTGAAGTGTGCTTTTTACATGCTACTGGCACAGGTGCCAGTTACATTACGCAAGCATTGGCCACAACTATGATTTCACTTGGCTTCATTTGTCTTCTAACCCTTTAGTATTTAGATTACTGTCAGATATAATATTTATTTATTTATATTGTTTTGAATCATCTTGTAAATTAGAAATTTCAGTGATGTGATTATTTAGTTTTAGAATGACATTGTAGGGTTGAAGTGAGAGGTAAGATCTGGCCAGTTTTTCAACATAAAACTGGTTAAATATTTCCACTGGATATGACTGGTTTGAATGCTAAAAGGCTAAATATTTTGGATTCCTGTCTGAAAGTATCTTTTTGCTTCCCTACTTCCTGTGAATGCTTGTAGCCTAGTGGTCAGGCTGTTGCATTCACAATCATTAGATTGTGGGTTCGATTCCCTGACTGGGCAGCACATTGTATTCTTGAGCAAAACACTTCATTTCACATTGCTCCTGTCCCCTTTTCAATCATGTTGACCTGCTTACTTAGCCAGAAGGGTGGCCTTATTTGAAGGCTAAAACAATGCAAAAGCGCAATGTGACCAGTGATGTTTAACAATATAGCCAGGTCGGTCATGTGATCACATGACTACCTCCTAGTTGAGATATTTCATACTTTCACTGATTTAAGTTCATTAACCACTTAGGTTACATATGTTAAGGTTTATTCCTTTCCAGAGGTAGATTTTGTGTTCACAATTGTTTGTATTCCTATTTTGGCATTCTGTTTTTGTGCATGTTACAGGTTATGGACACAGTCCTGGAGCCACTGTTTTTTATTACTTTGCACTTTACTCCCGTATTTGCTAATTTTGACAAAATTGTTGTTGCAGATGAGGCATCTTGGGAACGATGAGGTCCATATAGTGTGGTCAGAACATAGTCGAGACTATCGCAGGAACATTATTCCGACAGAATTTGGGGATATTCTCATAATTATTTACCCACTTCCAAATGGACTTTTTAGGATTCACATTAACAAGAAACCTGATGTAAGGAACATTTTAAAAATATATTTTCTTGTTTTTTAATTGTATATTTTTAAAAGAATGTTCTTGTATTTTTTATTGTTCATTATATATAAAAAAAAAGAAAAGAATGATTAGAGTCCAAAGGAACTAATTATGCTTTGCTTTTAATAAAATTTAGGAACGTAAGATAGGTTTGTGTGCCATAAATGAGGCAGGGTCCTGATTTCTTGTGATTAGGCTGAGAAAAAATGTCTGAAAGTTGAGTTAAAAGTGACCAGTGGGTACATCACTGAAGTAATGTACAGCTATTATCTTGAGATTTATTTAATCAAATTTAAGAAATTGCTCTTTACTGACCAACAATATCTGTTGTTAAAACTTGCTCTGTGGAGATTCCGACATGCCCTTATTGTTGTTAGGCATGCATGCACTGAAATTCCTTGGAAGAAAACCAGTAAAGCTTTTATAAAATATTTACCTCAGTTACAGTTTTGGAGTTGGAACATCATCATCATCATTTAATGTCCGCTTTCCATGCTGGCATGGGTTGGACAGTTTGACAGGAGCTGGCTCGGCAGAAGACTGCACCAGGCTTCAGTGTCAGTTTTGGCATGGTTTTTTTATGGCTGGATGCCCTTCCTAACACCAACCAGTCTGCAGAGTGGACTGAGTGCTTTTCTGCATGGTACCAGCACAGGCAAGGCCAGTTTTGGCTTGGTTTTTACAGTTGGATGTCCTTCTAAATGCCAACCACTGTACAATGTGGTCTATTGCCATATTCAACAAGACAGTGCAGTTAGTAGTAAGAGTCCTCACATTCTATAATAGATTAGTGAAGAATGTAAGTGGTGATGGTAGTCTTGGAATTACTCTGAGCATCAGTTAATAATACATTGAATCAGGCTTTCTTGAGGGATTTTTAGATTAGTTATTATGGACAACATCTAGAAACCCTAAGTGTAGCATTTCTACCAAGGGACAGTTTTAGTTTGTAACAAGCTTTATGGATCTAACAATGTAAACAGTAGATGATATTCAAGGTGAGATAAAGTTTTGTATGCAATTCTAAACATGATATATACTTGTGCTTAATCTTCCTCTGGGTTTATGCCAAACAGTTACTACAATATGTTGGCAGATGAGATTATCTGCCAATGAAAACCATTGTCTCACAGTTTTCTGATAACAAGGTCAGCTAGTGTTTTATGCTTGATGGCAAAAGGATAAAAAGATAGTATGGTGGATGAGTTTGAAAGGTTAAGTCTTATCTAATGAAGCCCTCATTGTGTTCTTCTAGTATCATTTGAACTAGTAGGTGAGGGTAGAGGGAAAAGATGTGATCTTTGACTAGTGAATAGCAAGTTCACTGTGGCTGAATAAGTCAAGTTTTGGTCGTACACTGACAACAGGCAGAAGATATTTGCTGCTGTTCTTGAGAACATTTTGAGTTTGTGGAGTGTCCTGATTTACCCTATAGACCACCTTTATATTTTCATCATTATCATGTTTAAAAAAATTTTTTTTGTAGCCCCCCCCCCTACTGTTAGTGTTTTTGTGTCTTTATATACTTGTGAAAAACAAAATCATCATCATTATTATTATTAAGAAGGCAGCGAGCTGGCAGAATCGTTAGCACACTGGATGAAATGCTTAACAATATTTTGCCTGTCGCTATGTTCTGAGTTCAAATTCCACCGAGGTCGACTTTGCCTTTCATCCTTTCAGGGTCAATAAATTAAGTACCAGTCAAGTACTGGGGGTTGATGCGATTCACTGTATCCCTCCCCACAAATTCCAGGCCTTGTGCCAATAGTAGAAAGGATTATTATTATTATTATTGTTATTATTATTTGTGTGAATTCGAGGAAATTATTTTTTGGTAGTAATATTATTAATGTTGTTTTCTTTTTAATTTCAGATTCATTTTGGCCCATTGTTTGACGGTGCAATAGTCAATTCCAAAGTCCTCCCTTGTCTAGTCCGAGCCACAGCCATCAATGCGAGCAGAACAAAGCGGGCTCTGATGCCCCTCTACCATTCCCAGTATCTTTTTATTAGCTGTGTTGAAATGCTGTTTTTACCCATTTTCAAATGTAAAAGATGACGAGAACGTCTTCCTCTCTATGCTCCCACGTAGTGTAGTTCTTATTTCCAACTTGTCAGTGAGAACCACTTGCAAATCAAATCTCTTGATCAAATAACCTGTTCACTGTTAATTATAGGATATGAATTTCCAATGTTTTTATTGGCTTTCTGCTGCCTTATTGATTTGGTCATCTTTTTCTTCTTAAGAACATACAGGGTTTGCGTTTGGCACTCTCAGAGTTAGTAACCATGTCAAGGTGTTCATTTCTACTAGAAGACCAAGAAGAGAAGAACATGCTATTCTTACCAAAATGGTCTTGTTTGCTTTAGTTATAAGCAAGCTACTTGTGGCAGAAATGTACTGGGATTATCTTGAGATTGTACTGTAAACAAAGTTGGCAAGATATCAGATCTCACATGTCTGTATGTTAGATTCAAGAATGTTTCAAAAA
Organism: Octopus bimaculoides; assembly: GCF_001194135.2. NCBI lineage: Eukaryota > Metazoa > Mollusca > Cephalopoda > Octopoda > Octopodidae > Octopus > Octopus bimaculoides. The sequence continues at coordinate 47,213,773 of NC_068991.1, read as the reverse complement.
CATGGTGTGCCCATGTTCTAGTCTTTTTCATTGTCAGCAATAGTGACCTAATATGAATCAAATTAAGTGTATATTCAAAATTTCATGCTTTTTGTGGCCTTCAAACAGACAAACATTATGCCTTACCTTTGAAAGGAGTTGTTGCATCTAAGTAATTTATATTTCTCTTTCAAATCACATAACCAGGTTTTGTTTATTTCCAGGTCAAATTATTGACAAAGATGTTGTCAGAGTTGGACGTTGCTGTTATACTCCCATGAAGTGATTCTTATTAGAACATGATATCTTACATAATTATGATCACTGTATGTTCATTATTACTACACTACATGATTTTATAGTGCTCAAAAGCATTGGACAAGTGATAGTTACCTGCTATCATCCAATCACTATTAGAGTGTACATAATAGTACATGTAATAAAGAATTTATGATCTAATGTCATTAAAAAGGTCAGATAAATTTGCAACAAGAGGGTTAGCTTTTATATTAAGCTCTCTGTGTGGATCCTCAAACTATGTTATTTTTGTTGGCTGGTTGACTCTGTTGGCTGGTTGTCTCTGTTGCTGTGTTTTCCAATTGATGTGGACTGCAGTGAATCTTGCCCAACCCGTGCCACTGGATAGAAAATGTTTTGTGGAAATTAGCTTAATTTTTTTTCTTTCTGAGTTTTAATTCTGCCAAATTTAACTTTGCCATCTGTCTCTTTGTGGTTTTATAAAATCAATTTCAGTCATTCAGTTCTAGATTTAAGAGATGAGGAATTATGTACATTATTTACATTTGATGGATATTTGTCCTCATCTTGTTTGTTGTGAACACTACGTTTTGGCTGATATACCCTCCAGCCTTCATCAGGTGTCTTGGGGAAATTTCGAACCTGGGATCTCATTCTTAAGGTTTGTAGCCCGCGCTCTTAACCACTACGCCACGGGCATATGACATAGTGGTTAAGAGCGCAGGCTACTAACCCCAAGATTCCGAGTTCAATACCAGGCAGTGAACTGAATAATAATAATAATAATAATAATAATAATAATAATAACATTGAAAAATACCTTAGGAATGAGAACCCAGGTTTGAAATTTCCCCAAGACACCTGATGAAGGCTGGAGGGTATATCAGCTGAAATGTTCTGTTAACCACAAACAAGATGAAGACGAATATCCATCAAATGTAAATAATGTATTTCAGTCATATTTTGGGATTGAACCAATCAACTGTACAAAACAGATAGCTTTAAGTTAATGTGAGATTCATTATTATAATAGCTAGTTTTGCCTTTTGTTCCTCAGTGTACCGTCAAGTGTTGAGATAGATATAATAGTTTAAACTATCCCTGCAAAATGTATGGCCTTGTGGCTATATTAAAAAATCATCATCATTATTAATTATTATTGTTTTTTTTGATTCATCATTTCGTCTGAGTTTTCCCTTGACTGCCTTTTTCCCTCAGCTACGAAGAACGTGCTAAATGCCTGGGCAACATCATCCAGAAACACATAGAACTGACCATGTTTGAGGACTTTGCTGCGAATGTCTTTGCACCAGTCTTTCCAGACACTTCTGCAACAGGTCAGTCAGTGTAACGGTCCCCTCCACGTCTGTGCCACTTCATTGCCCAACACCGCTTTATAGAAATAGAAGGCATCAATGTGGTGATGTTGTTAGTGTTGCTGTTTTCTTTCTTTTTTTTTTTTAATATTTTCTCTTTTACTTCACTTTCGCATACATTCTCTCTCTCTCTCTCTCTCTCTCTCTCTCTCTCTTTCTCTCTCTCTCTCTCTCTCTCTCTATCACTCACTCATTTATTTATCCATCTCTTTTCCTCATTCTTTGTCCTCTCTTCATACTTTCTCTATATTCTTCATACTTTATCCTTCCTCTCATATTTTCTCTTCCATCTACTTCTCTCTTCCATCTACTTCTCTCTTCCATCTACTTCTCTCTTCCATCTACTTCTCTCTTCCATCTACTTCTCTCTTCCATCTACTTCTCTCTTCCATATCTACTCTCTCTCACACCACACGCACACTCACCCTTTCTCCCACAATCATATTCTTACATTTCTCTTTCCATTCTCTTTCATTTCCCTTTGTCTCTCTCTCTTTTATCTCCTCCTCTCATCCCCTACTCTTGCACAATATATCTCCAATTCTTTGCTGTTCATTATTCATTTTCTTTTTTATTTTTAATATTTTTACTTCTATTTATTTCTTTTGTTTTCTTCATTGTTGTAACCCTCTCCTCATTTGAAATTATTCTTACAAATCTTCCTCTTGTCATAGTACTCTATCAGGTCATCCCATAAGTTCTGTCCAATTTTACCTTTTTTAAAATTGAATGAAATTTAAAAGTATTTTAGAATGTCTAATGGAATTAAAAATTATTTTTATGCATTTGTGTACACTTAAACTAATTAAATATTTTACAGAATAATAGAATTAAAATTTCTTTGATTAAAACCCTTTCTAACATGGAAGTATCCAAATAGCATTTGAGGTACATAATGTTTTATGAGTACAAAAAAGGAAACTCTGCAGCCGAAGTGATTTGAAACATATACTCAGTTTATGGGAAAGAATGCTTGAATGAAAGAACTTTCAAAAGATGGTTTGCTAAATTCAGAAGTGGAGATTTCAGCCTTGAAGATTAAGATCAAGCAGAATGTCCAGTTGAATTTGATGATAAGCTCCTTGAGGCATTACTTGAAGAAAATCCTGCATTATCAGTTGAAGAATTGGCAATAAAGCTTAGCTCAAACCATACAACTGTTCATCGTCATCTTCAACAACTTGGAAAGGTTTCTAAACTTGGAAAATGGGTGCCTCATGAATTGTCCAAAAGCAACTGCAAATCCTGAGTTGACATCTGCTCTTCTCTCCATTCTCGTGAACTCATTTCACCCTTTTTGG
>NC_068991.1:47207006-47210442 GCF_001194135.2 Octopus bimaculoides | reverse complement strand
CTCATCCACCTTATTCTCCTGACCTTGCTCCTTCAGACTACCATTTGTTTCATAGTTTACAGAATCATTTGGGGAACATAACTTTCACAAGCCAAGAGGAGGTCAAAACTGACATTTCAGAGTTCTTCACTTTGAAACAAAAAGAGTTTTACATTGATGGGATTAAAAAGCTTGTAAATAGATGGAAGGAAGTCATAGATAATCAGGGAAAGTACATTGATGATTAAATTTCAATTAAATATAACATTTGATCACTTGTTTTCTTTATTCAAAATTCGGACAGAACTTATGGGATGACCTGATAACATTGCTGCTTGTGCAATTTTAACTGTCATGTGCTTATATAAATATACTTGTGTATCAGTATTATTTCTTTCTATATTGTGGTGTACTGTGCTACCCTTTTGTATTATGTTGCCCCTCTTTATATTTAAGTGTACTGTCTTACCCCTCTGTTTATCCCAGTGTATGGTTACTCCTCTATATATTCTGGTGTACATGTCAGCCCTGTGTATATTCTGGAACACTAGTCCTGCATATACTCTGGAATGTTATGCTGGTGTTTATGATATCTATTGTGAATGTGCGTGTGTGTGTGTATTAAGCCACCACTTGCAAGCAAGCATGACTTGGTAGCAAGTTCTATATTTTCGCTATTTGTTTTAGATATCTATATAGCTGCAAACAGATATAAACACCTTCTTGGCTCTTCTACTCTTGTTCAAGCAGAATATTGAGAATGTGACAGCTGAAGTGGGAGAGAGCTACACTAACCTGTAGTTGGTTAGTTTTGCTTGTTTGTAGCTGAGCAGACTGGAGCAACATGAAGTGAAGTGCTTTGCTGAAGGACACGGCACACCACCCAGTGGTTGGAGTGTTGGCCTCATGATCATAACTGGCACACCATCAGTTAGGACAACAAGGGTTCTAGTCGATCCAATCAGCGGAACGGCCTGTTCATGAAATTAAATGTGCATTCCACAAACATGTATATCCTTAACATAGTTCTCAAGGAGATTCAATGAGACACAGTGTTTGGCAAGTCTGACCCTTTGAAATACAGGTACTACTCATTTTTGCCAGCTGAGTGAACTGGAGCAATGTGAAATTGTCTTGCTCAGAGACACAGTGCATCACTGGGAATTGAACTCATGACCTTAAGATCATAATCTGAATACCCTAACCACTAAGCTACGCACCCCATGATCATAAGGTTGTGGGTTATTCACAACCTTATGACAATGAAGCTAACTCCCTAACCACTATATATGTATATATATATATATATATATATATCATCAACTTGTTTTAACGTTCACTTTTCCAAGCTTTTATGGTTCAGATGGAATTTGTTGTGGCAGATTCTTTACAGTCAGATGTTCTTCCTGTCACCAACTCTCACCTGTTTCCAAGTCAAGTAATAACTCCCTTGTCTAATGAACAATGAATCGCCTGTACATAGATGTATGGTGAACAGGGGAACAATGACAGTCTGAATAGGCTTTTTGTTTACAAAAACCATACAACATATCAAGATATTTCAAAAAACCTGGACATGCTTCTGTAGTTGACCCTCTAGCAAACAACACCTGAGACCACTTGCTGTGAATTGAAGAAAAATCAGTGAATTGAAAAAAAAAATCGTCATAATTTTTATGTCTGCTTTCCATGCTAGAATGGATTAGATAGGTCATCAAGGCATGTGTTTGTTCAAATTTAGAGCTACTACTCTATTGATGTCCTAGCTGGGAATCAGAGGACCATGTTTTTGCTTGTTGGTTCTATTTTTGTCTTGGTATCTTTGACTGGATGGCTTTTCTAGCACCAATTATTTTATAGAGTTATGCTTGGTGTATTTTAATGTACTACCAACACTGTCCCATGCAGTTTTATAAATACTGTAGCAATTAGAAGTACTTTTATTTTTTACAAGTACTATACAGCAGGGAAACATATAGCTTTTTATGTAAGCAAAATATTTTTCTGGAACTCTGTAGAGCAGTGGTTCCGAAAGTGGGCAGCATGCCTTCCGGTGGCAGTGGAAAGCTCCAGGGGAACATTGAAGAAAACTGGGGGTGATAATGGGGTGGCCAAAAAGGGGCAATGAATGTAAAAATCAACAAAATAATGGCTTAAGTAGATTAAGATTTGTGAAAAGCAGTTGCTTTGGATTTGCTGCAGAAAATGGTCTGTATTTCAGGTAGTGGTGGTGGTGTGTGTATGTGTTGGGCAGAGAGGGGGGCAGGAACATGGCCTGGGTGCCTAGAAAAGTTTGGGAATCACTGCTGTAGATCCTTTGTAATTCTGAGCTATGGTCCCTGTACCCTTTTAAGAATAGTCTTTCTTGTATGTACTTTTCTTTCTGTACTTACTTTTCTTTATCTTTTTTGTGTACTTGTATTTGTAACTTGTATATTGTGCTCCTTTGTGCAATTTATGTGAGTTGTCACTACAAAAAACCTTTGTGTATGTTAACCCCTGTATACATAAGTGTATTGTGTTACTCCTTGTACATATGCTTAATGCTTATGCCTCAAATTACTTTTTTAAAACTTGTATGTATACGAAGTCTTAACCTATATGTGTGTGAGTGTCTACACATACATACACACATTATTATTATTATATTAACCCTTGCACAATGTGTGTTGCATTAATCCCTGTATATATCTGTAACATATAATGTATTTTAATATATATGTGTATAAACCAGTGTAGTGTAGGCTATGATATGTTCCCGTTTATGATTTTCAGTTGGTCCCTTTTTCAGTTTTATTTCTCAATTGGTGTGCCTTGAGGAGGAGGAGGAAAGGAACAAGTGATATTGCTTATGGATTATGGGTGGTGCCATTTCTTTCAGATTAAATATGTAGCACAGAGACTATACAGTAGTTAAGACTTGTTTTATTTCTTTAAAGTAACCAAAGTTGGTCAGTGTTGTGGACGGTATATATCCCCTTCCCTTACACCTTATTGTTGTAACCCAACAATTCTGGTGATTCTTTGATTTGGGTTGAAAATTATTTTCCACAACAGTCACTCGAACATTCGTCTTGTGCATTTTATGATTATCTGCTTCCTGTGGAAATGTTTGTGATTCCTTTTTCCATTGTTCTGATTTAAGTGTAGAGGAATCAAATGGCATCATCATCATCATTGTTTTAACATCCACTTTTCCATACTTATATGAGTCAGACAAATCTTTGAGGCAACTTTTCTTGGGCTGGATGTTCTCCCTGTCACCAACTCTTACTTGTTTCCAAGCAAGGCAATATTTACCCCCATAGCTGGATGTGTTTTCTCAGATGATTGGAAATGAATAACACTGCTTGTGTGAAGGTGATGTTTGTTTACAATTATCACATGATGTCGAGATCTCTCTCTCTCTCTCTCTCTCTCTCTCCCCCCTCTCTCTCTCCCCCCTCTCTCTCTCCCC
>NC_068991.1:47205294-47206147 GCF_001194135.2 Octopus bimaculoides | reverse complement strand
AAAAAAAAAAAAAAAAAAAAAAAAAAAAGCGGAATCCTTTATTTTACTTTGTGTTTCCTTTTTTGATCCACACACACGTCAATATACATGTGCACACATAATATATCATGTTGATATACATAGATACACATTTAAATGTGGCCTAAAATTCCATCAAAATTACTCTTGAACAAAATTACTGAGACTAAAAAATTTAATTATATTACATTAGATAACAGATGAGCACAGCATTTTCTATACACTAGGTTTGAATCCCACTGAGGCTAACTTTGCTTTCATCTTTTGGGGGTCAAAAAATAAAGCATGAGTTCATGGAAGTGAATTAGCAGAATTGTTTGAACATTTGACGAGATGTCTTGTGGTATATGTTCTAGCTCTGTGCATTCTGTGTTCAAATTCCACCTAGGTACACCAAGGACACCTTCACCAATCTGCAGACAAGTCCTTAAAACAAGGCCATTATCAAATACTTGGTGATAAGATGGAGTTTAAAAAAGGGTTTCCTCCACTGTTGTCAGTTATAATCAGTGTGAACCGTGTGAACACAGGTGCAGGTGTGGCTGTGTGGTAAGAAGCTTGCTTCCCAACCACATAGTTCCGGGTTCAGTCCCACTGTGTGACACCTTGGGCAAGTGAGTGGATTTGGTAGATGGAAACTGAAAGAAGCCTGTTGTATATTTTGTATATATATATATATATATATATACATATATATATATATATATATATATCAGTGTGTGTCTTTGTGTCTGTGTTTGTCCCCCACCACCACCACTTGGTAACTGGTGCTGGTATGTTTAGATTTCCATAACTTAGCTGTTTGGCAAAAGAGACCAATAGAATAAGTACTAGG
>NC_068991.1:47200184-47204648 GCF_001194135.2 Octopus bimaculoides | reverse complement strand
ACACACACACACACACACACACACACACACACACACACACACACACACACACACACACAGAGTTTTTATCATTACTATTCTGGTGGCTGTCCTTCCTACTTCAGATGCCCCCCCCCTCCTTTTGGTTATACCATTTCCAATGCTTCTTTTTACCTTTCCATTTCACCTCCACAATCTTTACATCTTATTTCTTTTGCTTTATCCCTGGAAATTGTTTTCTCTTTATTTATTCATTTATTTCTCTTTTTATTTCTTATATTTTCAAATCTATTCAAATATATATAAATACCATGTAACAGTGGAATATGACCAATGTAGATTAAACTTCCATAAACATTTAGGTAAACATACATAACTTGGTTATCCAAATCTAGATGTTAGAAGTGAAAATAATTAAGCAGACAGAAAGCTAAAATATATCCTTCTTTAGCGAATCTTCACCTGTATTAGACAAATAAAAGTTTAGAAATAAAGATATTGGAAACATGGTGGTCCATAATTATATAATATTTCAGCTTTAATGTTGGCATCTAAAATGGGTATCAGAACTTTCAAAGCAATGGGAATTCTCAGTATTTTCTTTTTCTGGAAACAAACCAGGGAAACCTTTTTTGGGGGTCTTTCATCACCCAAATGAACATGCCTTTAGAGTATATGTTGAAGGAATTTAATAGATTAATCAACTCAGATATTTCATTAAATTATGAAAATTAGAAGCACACAATGTTAGTTTTCTTAAAGAAATTCTTAAAAACATCATTTTTGCTTGGTGGTCTTTTTAGTTGCAGGTGTTTGAGCTCAAACTGTCCGAGATATAAATCCTTTTACTAAATGAATGTCATCACTCCACTTAACCCTGTATTTGGATTATTCTGTCAGATTTGATATTTATCTATTCATATTGTTTTGAATTAATCATGTTTTATCTATTAGCTTTGAGATTTTGATGATGTGATTATTTATCTTTAGAATGATATTGTAGGGTAAGTTTGAGAGGCCAGATCTGGCCAGTTTGATTGTAAAGCAGGTAAAGTATTTGGGCTCCATAGGTTTAACTGCTTTTGGCAAAGCACCTCCTTCAGAACTATTTAAAAAAAACTATTCTTCAGCTGTCTGACCTAAGTGACTGCCTTTATCACCTTCAGACTAATTTTGTTCAAAGAAGAGTTTACAACGAGCTCTCTCTAGGGTTCACCATAGCCAGTTAAGAACAGGAAGGGCTGTTTTGTTAAAGTTTGCATTGTAATCACATTGTTCCACAATGCCTTGGCTAATTGTCTTCTATTATAATCCTTAGTTTATCTAAGTTTTGTGAATGAAATTGGCTTGGCAGAACTATATGGGAACCAATAAGATGTACTGTCCCAGTTTTTGGATGGTAGACTTGTTCCATTGTTCAGTTTGACACCATCTCATGAAATTTGGGTGCCTTTAGAAGAGACTGCTTTGCTGCAAACATTTGTCTGAGCATAGAATAAATTGGTGTCTTTAAGCACGGCTCCTCTAGGGTTGTGATTTTTCCCTTCCTTTTCTCCACCCAGAAAAATGTCATGGATGTTTCCTTTTCCTTCTCACTAAGAAGGAAATAATATTCAACTATGACAAACCCATCTTCTACTCACTCATACTGACTCACAAACTTCACATTAATAGCATTCTCATTTCTGGATTGATATGTAAAGTCCTCTTGTGATAATCTAACAACTGGTTTGTACAGGACACTTGCTTAACCAGTGTGTATTTGTGTGCGCATGTATGTGAGCCTGCATATATATGTTTCTGCATTTTTTGTATAAGCATGTTTAATTTTGTGTGTATGTGTGTTGCCTTGGGCTTTCAACATACAGGTACCATTGTGATGTATGCCATGTCTTGAGCAGTTTTAGCTTGGGTGAAGCCAGATCTCTCTCCATCTCTGAACCTATCTGATTTTTGAGAGAGAGGGAGAGTGAGAAAATAATCAGTTTCAGTACAGGAGTGGTACTTTATTTATCAAACCTGAAAAGAGGAAAAGCATGGTTAGTATTGATGGTACTCAGAATCCAAAGTATCAGAATGGAATATCATAAGGCCATCTATCCAGTACTCCAACAACTTGTCAATTTGTTGTGTGTGTTTGTATGTATGTAAAAATCTACCCAGAAATTGTGTGAAAACTGTCTATTGTGCTTGTAATTTGAATATACAGCTTTGTACTCTGTAATGTCTGCCCGAGAGTATGTTGTTATGGTTACAAGTGTCGGGAATATTTGGCTATAATTCAACGAGAGGTAGTCCAGTTGACCAAAATATCTTACAGCACTAATTACTGAAAACAAGACTCCTTTGTTTGTGTGCATGCGTCCATGTGTGTGTGTGTGTGTGTGTGTATTTGGAGTAAGATAGTCTAATAGCCTTTTCATCTTCCTTCTTCCGTGGAGTTATTTTGAATTATGAGGAGAAAAATGTTTCACTTTTCTTAAAGCTAAATCTTGGCTTGGCTTTCTTTGGAGATTATAATTTGTAAAATTTTTATATCGTATTTATTTATTTATTTATTTATTTATAGAAAAATTTTCATTTTGATTCCTTTTTTTTTTCCGTTTCTATACTAGAATGACCCCCCCCCCAAAAAAAACGAAGAACAACTCATTTCTTCACCCCTAAAGATAGTGTGTATATGGTGTAATCTCATTGACTGTTGGAAACAATCAGCAAGGGAACTAACTCTTAATGCTTAGTACAGGTATACTTCAACTTACGTCGGCAATTGGTTCCAAGACATACCACTTAACTCGAGAAACGATGTGATACGAAAAATCATTCAAAAAAATTTATTAGCTTATATCAATAAATGGTTTGTTTATATTATATCTTCACGTGTTTTTTTAAAATGATTTTACACTTCGCTATTGGTTTTTAGTTGTTTATAATTTTTTTAACCTCTTAAATACGTTCGCTGAGATTGGCGCGATGTCTGATAAATTTTAAAAACGAAAGAACTAAACAGTGTAACTAAAAACAATGTAAGTTGGGGGTATACCTGTATTTGATAGTACGAATTTGTAGTATTGTTTTAAAGGTGACAACTTTATAAATGTAGGTTTGTAACGACTGCCTTTGTATTGAAAAACTGTACAAACAACGACAGTGTAGTTTCAATTCGAGTGGAGTTATGTTTGTGATACTGTATTGAGTGCGTTTGCTAATCAGTATAGCTTGTCTGCTAGTGGTAATACCCTATAAATACGTTTCCAGTGTTGATGTTTGTGGTTTGTTTAGTTTTGATGTTATGGGTTGCTGTTATCAGGAAAATATTGAAAAAAAAAAAAAATTTTTTTCTCAACTAAGGAAATAAAACTGATGGAGTTAACTCCCTTGTCAGCCTATTCCTCATCGTCTTGTCTTAAGTTATAGTTGTTTAACTGTATCTCTGTCCTGGTCCGGTAAATCGACGATCAAGACATTCTAGTACCAACTCATCCTTGTTAATCACAATATATCTAAACTACATTATCACATGTGTCCTTCCTTTACTTTTTAAGACGGTAGCATGTGATTTGAGAGCTTTAGTTACAATTTATAGAAAGATAGCAATATAAATTTTCTTGGTTTAATGAAAGATTGTATCAGGCCGTCCCATAAGTTCTGTCCAATTTTACTTTTTTTTTAAATTGAATGAAATTCAAAAGTATTTTAGAATGTCTAATGGAATTAAAAATTATTTTTATGCATTTGTGTGCACTTAAACTAATTAAATATTTTACAGAATAATAGAATTAAAATTTATTTGATTAAAGCCCTTTCTAACATGGAAGTATCCAAAAAGCATTTGAGGCACATAATGCTTTATGAGTACAAAAAAAGGAAACTCTGCAGCCGAAGTGACTTGAAATATGCACTCAGTTTATGGGAAAGAATGCTTGAATGAAAGAACTTGCAGAAGAGGGTTTGCAAAATTCAGAAGTGGAGATTTCAACCTTGAAGATTAAGATCAAACAGGATGTCCAGTTGAGTTTGATGATAAGCTCCTTGAGGCATTACTTGAAGAAAATCCTGCATTGTCAGTTGAAGAATTGGCAATAAAGCTTAGTTCAAACCATACAACTGTTGTCATCTTCAACTACTTGGAAAGGTTCCTAAACTTGGAAAATGGGTGCCTCATGAATTGTCCGAAAGCAACCGCAAATCTCCAATTGACATCTGCTCTTCTCTCCATTCTCGCGAACTCATTTCACCCTTTTTGGATAGACTTGTGATGAAAAATGGATCTTCTATCGAAATGTTAAACGTCGTAAACAGTGGCTTGGTAAAAGGGAAAAAGTTCAACCACAACCGAGAAGGGAATTTCATGAGACAAAGGTTCTTCTCTCTATCTGGTGGGATTGCAAAGGAGTAATTCACTTTGAATTGTTACCACCTAATGCAACAATCAATGCTCAAATCTACTGTCAGCAATTAGAGCGTTTGATCCAAGATTTGAAG
>NC_068991.1:47191485-47200094 GCF_001194135.2 Octopus bimaculoides | reverse complement strand
CCGCTTTAGTGAATCGAAAAGGAGTGATGTTTCATCAGGACAATGCGCGACCCCACACTGCAAAGATCACATCACAGAAAATTGAAAAGCTTGGTTGGGAAAAAATTCCTCATCCATCTTATTCTCCTGACCTTGCTCCTTCAGACTACCATTTGTTTCATAGTTTACAGAATCATTTGGGGAACATAACTTTCACAAGCCAAGAGGAGGTCGAAACTGACATTTCAGAGTTCTTCACTTTGAAACCAAAAGAGTTTTACATTGATGGGATTAAAAAGCTTGTAAATAAATGGAAGGAAGTCATAGATAATCAGGGAAAGTACACTGTTGATTAAATATAGCATTTGATCACTTGTTTTCTTTATTCAAAATTCGGACAGAACTTATGGGATGACCTGATATTTTGACATAGTGAGTGCTGTTTTTTGGTGTTAATGTGAAAAACATTTTGCATTTACCTAAAATATTTATTTCTTTAGGGAAAAGTGAAGTGTGTGTGCTTGTGCACTCATACTCATGCATGTGTATGTGTGATCATTTAACGTACATGCTCCATGTTGGCATGGATGTGTGTGCATGTGCCTATATTTTCACAAATACATCTTCATACCTTGCATTGCCTTGGGCCCCCAATTCCTTGAAGGAGTAGTTGTAGGGGTGCTTTCATGATTATATGGAATAATTTGGGCATTTTTACACCTAGCAAAATCCACCCCTCTATAGGTTTGACCATGGCTGATTTCTTTTAGAAAAATAGTGACAGAGAGAAAGAACTTGGAGCCCATCAGTATTATTCATTCTAAAAGTAGCATGTGGACACAACAAATGGGTTGTGTTTGAGAGGGTCTCTGTCACCCCTCAGCCATCTGGATGGGAATATTCATTCATTCAACTGCTGATATTAGTTGAACATATTAGATGTTGTACAGATAAGGAAAAAAAAAAAAGAAAATATTGGTAATGATATAAAAGATTAAAATATATAGCAATATTTTGTATTTGAATAATCTTTTGAAAAATATCCTGAAAAATTTGAAAATGATTGGTTTAATAAATGCAACGGCTTTGAGAAGTTTTGATCAGTTTTATTCTGGACTGCTTTTGCACATTACGATAGATTGATCCACAGTCAGACAACTTAATTCCTCTTTCTATACTACAGCACAACACTGCTTTGTCAATGAGGGTGTCTCTGTTGAGCTGCTAGAAATAGCTGTCAGGTCTCACTCATGTAACCTATTTGTCTTATACAAGGACAGTACAGTAATGTAACACAACTTCAATATGGAGGCTCTTTTTTTATTTATTGATCCCAAAAGAATGAAAGGTGAAGTTGATCTCAATAGATTTGAATTCAGAGCACAGAGAGCATCTGTGTATGTGTACTCATGTGTGCACTCACCCACATATGCCATGTGCTGTTTAAACCTATATAAGTTACAGCTTTAGATAAGTCCTGTCCTCTTTGTGTTTATAATATTTTGGTCTTAGCCTGTGGCCTGTATATAAATCACTTGTCGCTTTTAGTAAATACTGTTTGCGACATTTTATTAAATCATTCAGCTGAAGTAATCATTATCAATATATCATGTAATCAATGCCACATAACCATTGATATCCTAACAGTATGTTCCTATGACACATCATGGAACAAAGATACAAACCTGTGTTTTTTAATTGCCACTCCTAATTGATTAACAATATAATAGAAATTAGGATTACATCTGGCTGCCAGAGAACTGACATATGTTTTGTACACATATAGAAGAAATGTATTTAAAAAAAATTTATGAGAAGGTGTCTTATAAACACATTTGTTTTGCAACAGAATCAAATTCTGCTTAAGTGGTCTTGTTTGCTTTCACATGACATGATCAATGTGCATTTGTTTACAATGCTGGTATACATGTAGAATTAGTTGTCACATGACCAACTCACTTTACATACAGATTAGTTTGTTTGTGTGTGAGTGCATGCTTCAAATTTTGTGTGCAGATCAAGTCTTGCTAAAAAGAAGTTGCATGAAGTTTTTCACACATGGCTTTCGAATAAAAAACAAAGTTGCCATTTATCAACAAATACATGTAGTATATACATGTTTTTGAGAGTGTGTTTGTAAGTACATATTGGTACGCATGTGTATATGTGTGCATACATACATGTGTGTGTATAATTGTGAACTCATAGGAAGAAGTGTTGCATCTGTGGCCCTTTTCGGGTCTCTCTTTCTCTCTGTCTCTCTTTCTCTCTGTCTCTCTTTCTCTCTGTCTCTCTTTCTCTCTCTCTTTCTCCCTGTCTCTCTCTCTCTCTTTCTCTGTCTCTCTCTCTCTCTATCTTTCTCTCTCTCTCTCTCTCTCTCTCTCTCTCTACCAAATCCACTCAGTAGGCTTTGATTGACCTGGAGAAGACCACTCATCGAAGGTGTTTTGCAGTGGGGCCTAACCAAATCATGTGTATTGCTTACCTCTTAAGGAGGATAGGATCTAATTTGTGGGAAATTTGATGCCTATGTCTATTGATAGGAAATTTAATGCTCTCTGATTCCTTGTTGTTGGTTGGTTTGTGTAGGAAAAACAACTAATCCATACTTTAAAACAAATCTTTATTGCTATAATTTCTTTTAAGTATCGCTATGAAGAAGTTTGCTACACTAAACTTTGGAAATGATTGAATGATTTGTATAGTCATGTCTGAAGCCTACTGTCAACAGTCTGATTGAATGAACTTTACTCTATAAGGGCAATAGACTTCATTTGGTAAATTAGAATATATTTATTCTCATCTCTATAACAATACATTGTCATGGTGTTAGAAATCACTTCTTCAAAAATGGTGGTGTTTTTGCATCTTCCCATGAAGTGCATTTGGTTTGAGATTAAGATGCTGAACAACTTACCATATTATCATCCGTTCAAATCTTACTCTTGCCATTGCGTTGTATTTATGAGGCAAGATGCTTAACCCTTTAGCTGTCGGATTATCCTGTCAATGCAATGCTTGTTCGTTCACATTATTTTCACTTAATCAAGCATTATCTCAAAGCTTCAAGATTACAAAGATGCGATTTTATATTTTTAGAATAACATTATAGGGTAGGTGTGAGAGGCCAGATCTGGCTAGTTTACACATAAAGCAGGTACAATATTTGGGCTGGATATGACCGATTTAAATGTTAAAGGGTTAAATAACTCAGCTTATTCCAGTTTTCTTGACTCGCAAAAGAAAAAAAAGGTAGTGAGTGGTGGGCAAAAACAAGCAGGTGTTATTCGTTCTTTATTGTGACTTTAACAACAGAAAGTATTTTTGTATTGAACAACAGGGACTTTTGACTATTACTTAGAAGGAAAGATAAATGGCGAACACTTGAGAGAAAGACCTAGAATAAACTGCTTTGATAACATCAAAGACTGGACTAAGTTACTGTATGGTGAATGAATAAGAAAGGCAAAGAAAAGACCCAAATGGAGATTATGACATGGGTATACACATCTGGTGCAAAATAGTATTACACAAATAAATAGTTGGTTGTGGTTATCTAAAAAATAACCTATTGCAGAAATATAAGATAACACAGAATGCAATCCATACTACTCAAATGTAGGTATGATACTCAGTTCAACATGTTGGATTTACAGTTGATAGTTGAACAGTGAATACTAACACCATCAACTACTTTGACAGTTCACACAGTTCTTATGGGTGTGTACAGGATTCTCCCATGACAGAGATCCTTGAGATTCAACCTGCCGAGAGCAGATGGCACCTAATGATGATGATGATGATACTCTGTGAAGTGCTTTGTGAATTAAGCAGAGACAATGCAGGGCTGAGATGAGTTTTTCAGTCTTGTGGATGGGTAAACAAACTCAATAGTACAGGTGCTCCCCAAAATGCATCCAGTACATTCTGTAAAGGTGGTTGGTGTTAGGAAGGACATCAAGTTGTAGAAATCATGCTCAAACAGAATCATTAGATGAGATTGAGATGTGGCATTCTTAATGTTCAGTTTGAACTTCACAAACTTTCGTTGCTGTTGGATCCTGCTGAACTGTTCAACCCATGCGAGTATAGAAAGCAAATCAAAAATGATAACCCCCCTCCCCAATAAGGCTTATTATAAAAAGTAATTCCATTTCCACCGAAAACAATCCAGCAAGGTTATTTTTCAGAGAAAGGGAATAAGTTTAGTTGAGGTAGTCTGACAGCTTTGTTTTATATATTCAGTTTTTGGCTTAATATTTCATGAAATTTATCTACAAAGGCTATATAAGAATATTTATATGAGCATTGTAAATACAAATAGAATATATTGATTGCATTCTATGGATAGCATTTTTATCAATTAAACAAAAAACAAAAAAAGAAATATGAAACAAAATATGAAAAAATGAAACAAAAAAATATGGAGTGGTAAGGATTATTTTATTATTACTCAATATATGTGTGTGTCAACGTGTGTGCACATCCACTCTGTAGCTATTGGAAAATGAGCACAAATCTGTTAATGTGTGTTAAGTATGAACAAATGTACTGTCTGCACAAACATACATGTGTACAGATGGATGATGCATACATACATATACATCCACCCATTCATTTTGATGAGGTGGGTGGGAAGTATTCATGTTTCTAAACTTTTTCAATACATGTACAAAATTAGGTATATATACATACTTTTCTATACGTTATATATATATATATATATATATATATATATATATATATATATATATATATATATATAAATGTGCACAGATGTGGGTGTGTGGTAAGAAGCTTGCTTCCCAACCTCATAATTCTGGGTTCAGTCCCGCTGTGTGGCACCTTGGGCAATTGTCTTCTACTATAGCCTTGGGTTGGCCAGTCTTGTGAGTGGATTTGGTAGATGGAAACTGAAAGAAGCCTATCGTGTGTGTGTGTGTATGTCTTTGCGTCGGTGTTTGTTCTCCCATCACTGCTTGACAACTGGTGTTGGTGTGTTTACATCTCCATAACTTAGTGGTTCCGCAAAAGTGACCGATAGAATAAGTACTAAGTTTAAAAAATGGAAAAAGTCTTGGGGTTGACTTGCTCGACTAAGACCTTTCAAGGTGGTGCTCCAGTATAGCTGCTGTCAAATAAATAACTGAAACAAGTAAACAGTAGATGAAAAATAATATATATATATATATATATATAGGAGACCACTAGGTGGACTGTTAATGTGCTAGAAGAAGATCACAGTCCACCTAGTGGTCACCTTTATATATACATATACAATAATCCTTTAAGATTTCAGATATTTTTTCTGAATCTCCTCAATTCCTTTAATGTGCTTGTTCCCTGGTATTAAATTGATATTAATTGATATCCAATTTTTTACCCTACTGTTGTAAGTTATATATATATATATCTCAACATGCATGCACACACTTACACATGTATGTGCGCATATACATGCATAAAAATATGCATCTACTACAGAGGTGGGGAGACCCCTGCCTGCAGGCGCAATTGTGCCTGTGGGAACATTCTATTGCATCCGATGGCCGATATACTTGTATGTACAAAATATAATAAATTTTTCAATTATAAAATTTATGCAATATTCATATGTGGATTTGTGACATAGGTTGCATTTCCACTATGACTTAAAACAGATTCAAACAGAAATTGTTCCATTTGAATGGAAGTTTTGTTTTCACTATAAAACACATATTGCTAAGTTTTTACCCCTTGAGACCCAACTACACTCTAGCTGAAAGATATAGAATATTGCATAAGTAATATAAATGTCTTAAATTCAATGGCGATGTTAATGATGTTATGCGTTAATTTAATGTGTTAAACTTATCTTTATTAATGTATATCGAATTATACATAGATATATACAAGATTTACACAGACATGAGTTAGAACTTGTGGTCTGCCCACGGACATTTTTCATTGGAAATATTTGCCCACTGCACTAAAAAGTTTCTCCACCCCTGATCTAATATATGGATCCATATAGAAATCTTATAAAACAGTCAATTATACACAGACATCTACAAATGCATGCACACAATGCATTCTTCTACATGATAGTGTGCATGTGTGTGCTAGTTAACTCTACATATGCATACATATATACCTGTGTGTGTGTGTGTGTGTGTGTGTGTGTTTGTGTTTTTATATATATATATATATATATATATATATGCACACACATATACATTCATTTGTGTTTGTTTGTGTGTGTGTGTGTGTGTATATATATATATGTGTATACACACACAATCTAACAATGCATATATGTGCACACGCACAACACAACTCACCTTACTGTTGTTTTGCTGAGTGATTTTCCTGATCTCATCCGGAACTTCAGTTTCAAGACATCTCCGGTGATATCCGATGCCGCTTGGGTATCAGCACAAAAATCGGAAGCACTGTTCAAATAGCTAAGATGAAGGGAAGAAATATTTTGCATTCCACTTGCTTGTCCCTGGCAGACACTATTTTTCTTCTCCCACAAGCTCATTTTACTACTCCCCTCCCCTCTACTCTTGTTCTCAAGTTTCCTGTTGTTGTGTAAGTTAGTTTCGGATTTCACTATTAGTTGGTGGGCTGGGCATGTCTGGGGGGCAGAGGGCTGTTTAGATCTGGGCAGGGTGTTCTGGTGTTTGCTAAGGCAGAAATATGTATAACATAATAATGATGGTAACTGTGACAGTCGACAGTATGTATGTGATGATGACTGATACTAGCAATGAAGATTTAAGAGTTATGATGATTAATAGCAGTCATAATGAATAACAATACTGATGACGGTGATTGGTTGTGATGGTTGCAATCACTGCCAATATTCATGTCATAATGGTTCTCAATGGTTTAAATAATAATTAAAGTAATGGATTTTATTGTTTTATTTTTATTATTGTTTTTCTCAAGTCAGTCTTGATTGAGTAGGTCTACAATTAGAGATGTTCCAGCTGTGATTTATTTCTCTTTTAATCCAACCATCATGTAACTAGGATTATATTATCCAGTGCAGTACTTATGCGGCAGGATGTGAGTTGAACCAGATTTTGGCTGCTCTTTCTGGCAGATCTTGCAACTCTGTAGATATTTCCAGGGAGACCTGTTTGTTCTCTTATTGTTTTCAACACAGGTATGATGTCCCAAATGTAAACCAATTGTAATAGATTACTTAACAAAAAGGAAGATGGAAAATAAATCTTTTTATCAAAGTCTAATTTGTTTAATCTACTCAACTGAAAATGTATACTGGCTGAGTGCTGGTGTAGCTCTCTCCCTCTTCTGCTGTCACTTTCTGAACATTAACAGTGGTACTCTGCCAGTTACGACGATGAGTGTTCCAGTTGATCTGGTCAATGGAACAGCATGCTTGTGAAATTAACTTGCAAGTAGCTGAGAACTCCACAGATCTGTGTACCCTTAATGTAATTCTCGGGGAGAATCAGCTTGACACTGAATGTGACAACACTGGCCACTTTGAATTACAGGTACTACTCATTCTTTTCCACTCTAGGCACAAGGCCCAAATTTTTTGGCCAGTCGATTAAATTGACCCCAGTACAGAACTGGTACTTAATTTATCGACCCTGAAAGAATGAAAGGCAAAGTTGACCTCAGCGGAATTTGAACTCACTACTCATTATTGCCAGCTGAGTGGACTGGATCAAACTCATGATCATAAGGTAGTGAGTTGAATATCCTAGCCACTAAGCCACATGTCTTTCTGGATGTACTGCTGGGTCAAAGGGCAGGGCAGTAGGTAACATGCCTGTGACTGCTCATGATTACATAGGCACCCAACAAACAAGCAGTTAGTGAAAGCATAGCACAGTGGTTCCCAGCCTTTTTGCTACCAAGGACCTCTTATTAAAATGAGTTTTCCCACAAACCCCAGGATATTGAAAGGTCTGTCAGCTTAACATGTTCGTGGACCCCTCCCCCCATACTACCTTTGCGGACCACAGGTTGGGAATCACTGGCATAGTGCATATTACCAAGCCACCCCCAGACATAGGTGAGGACTGGCTCTTTAACTTGATAGGGCCTTATTTTATTGATCCCGGATAACTGAAAAGTAAACTTGATGCTGGGAAGATTTGAACTTGGAGTGTAGAAAAGGAAAGGATTTAGTTTGGCATGGTAACCCTTCTTTCAGCACATTGAATTAGTAGTGCAAGGCTCACAGATTTGTAGGTGGTGGTGCTCAAGGTTTTGAATGACTGGATTGAATCCAAGCTAATTTTTAATTTATCAACCACCTTACCACCATAATTTTATCAATTTAATAATAATAATAATAATAATAATCTTTTCTACTATAGGCACAAGGCCTGAAATTTTGGGGGGAGGGGACTAGTTGATTACATCAACCCCAGTGTTTCACTGGTACTTAATTTAATGATAATAATAATGATCCTTTCTACTATAGGCACAGGGCCTAAAATTTGGGGGAGGGGACTAGTCAATTACATCAACCCCAGTGTTTCACTGGTATTTAATTTATCGATCCTGAAAGGATGAAAGGCAAAGTTGACCTTGGTGGAATTTGAAGACAGACGAAATGCTGCAAAGCATTTTGCTTGGTGTGTTAACAGTTTTGCTAGTTCACT
>NC_068991.1:47185912-47191305 GCF_001194135.2 Octopus bimaculoides | reverse complement strand
TGTGTTCAACTGGTACTTATTTTATCAACCCTGGAGGGATGAAAGGTAAAGTTGATCTTGGTGGACTTTGAACTCAGAATGTAGCGGCAGGCGAAATACTGCTAAACATTTTGTGCAGTGTGCTAATGATCTTATAAGCTCGCTGCCTTAATAATGAAAATAATAATCCTTTCTATAATAGGAACAAAGCCTGAAATTTGTGGGGAGGGGTCCAGTTGATTAGATTGACCCAGCGTTCAACTGGTGCTTATTTTACCAACACTGAAAGGATGAAAGGCAAAGTCAACCCCGGTGGAATTTGAACTGAGGATGTAGCGATGGGTGAAATGCCACTAAGCATTTTGCTGGGCATACTAATGGTTTTGCCAATTCGCTGCCTTAATAAGGATGATAATAATTGGAATACATAAATAAATGTAAATAAAAAGTATTTCCACTTTCACTACAAAGAACATTTGTAAAAGTCTCAAATTAACACACAAGGTCATTTGTGTGTATGAGTGTGCACACATACACATTTGACCTTCTCTCTCTCTTTCTCTCTCTCTCTCTCTCTCTCTCTCACACTCACACACACACACACACACAGTATTCTTCTGTGGCAAGTGCTCATTTTCAGAATGATGTGAACCTTTTAAATATTGTAATCCAATATTAGAAACTTGCTCGGAGATGGGGGTGGAATAGTGGGGAGACATATTTTCATTGTTATCAATTGTCCTTTTTTTTAATTAAGTCTTTTTATTTTTTACTATATGTTTAATCCTCTCTATCAAATTTGTGGTAGGTTGCCTGCATGCATGTGTGTGTGTGTGTGTGTGTGTGTATATATATATGCACACATGAACATGTGTATGTGTATACATGTAAACTTGTGTATGGATGCGAGAGTATTGTTCGAGGTTTATTTACTTCAGTTTATAAATAAATAAATAAATGAATAAAATAAGTTAATATAATGTATATATAAAAAAATATTAAAAAAAACAAGCAAAGAAAGAAAACAGCAGTAGTATTATTGTTGTTGTTAAGATGAAGAAGTTGAGAAATGGTAGGGTGGTGTCGGTGGTGGTGTCAGCATTGTTGTTGTTGTTGTTGCAGTGATTGGAAAGGAGGGCCTTTTAATGTTCTTATTATAATGTGACTATCTTTGGTTGGGTGTATGTAGGTGTATGAGGGAGGGGGGAGGAGGGTAATGGTAGTCGATGACAGGGGTGGGAGCAGAGTGTGTGAGAGGGAGGGTGGTACAGTTTTTTTTTTGAAAATATGGAGCAAAACTGGAGCAGTTTTTGTGGGTGGTTGGGTGGGAAGGATGGAGGCAGGGAAGATTCATAAGGTAAAAGAGGTGAAGTGGTAGGTGAAGATGGGTGTCGTGTGTGTGTGAGAAAGAGAGAGAAAGAGAAGTGAAAGCTTTAAAAGAAAAGATTTTTTTCTATCTAAAATATTTTTTTTGGGGGTATTGAAGTAGGCTGCAGGATTTGGGTAAGTGAGGTGGGCGGTGCTTGCATGTGGGGCGGCGATAGGACAAGGAAGAATAGCTGCCATCACAACAGTCCTTTCTCTTATCATTGATTGAAATATAATAAGTTTAAAAGTTTTAGGGAATCATGTAAAAAGGAAAAAAGGAGGAAATTCTTTTCTTTTTTTTTTTTTGTCTTTTTATGGATGTGAGGGAAAGCAAAAATTTGTGCATTGGTTGGTGGTGTGTTTGTAATGTGTGTGTATGTGTTTGATAATGTATATGTATTTAATGTGTGTGGTAGTGTGTGTTGGTAACATGTGTGTGTGTGATCATTTCATCGTGTGTGTGTGTGTGTATTGCTGTTTGTTGATGTCTGTATGCCCATTAGCCTTGGGCCAGCCCTGATTAAGCCAGTCCATGATCAATGGAATTCTTACTGCAATCATCCTATTTTGTATATCAGTAACTTCCTTGTTCAATATACTTTTCCTTTTATGAGAGTAGGGTGTGATTTGAGGGATATTTGACTAGTGTTCTTAGCAGATTGAATGACCACATCAACGGTTTCCCATGACCATTTGTCCTTGAGTACCTTCACCAGAGATCATGTGTTGCAAGCATTTGGTTCAGGCTTCCAGTCATAAGATTAACTCTCAATTGTGGTTTCTTCTTTTCTTTTTTCCACCAGTCTCAGAAACCCAGTAAAATGGTATGGGTACTACCCTTCTTCTTCAGAATAAGCCATTAAAAGCTCCCTTTTGACCTGTATGGCTCCTTAGCCCTTTAGCATTCAGATTTTAAATTCAAATGTTATGCTTTTTCATTCACATTGTTTTTAATTAATCTTTCATTATTTTGTTGCTTCAAAATTTTGATAATGTGATTGTATAATTTTAGAATAGCATTGAAGCTTTTGCATAATCCTCTATTATTATTTATTATTATTATTATTATTATTATTATTATCTGCAGTTTGCCACTGTTTCCCATCTTGACATATCTGGAGTTACTGTAGGTCAAACCTTATCATAACAGTCAAGTACAAAGGTGTCATAGTTCTGTTTGATCAGGGCTGTACTGGGGGTACTCGGCAGGTTACAACTAACTTGCAAGCCTTTGAGGTCCATTGCTTGGACCTCCAGAAATTAGTCAAAATGCTCTTATATCTAGGCTGAAATTATTACCAACTAACACTCTCCCCTCAAAATTGCTGGCTTTGTGCCTAAATTAGAAGCCATTATTATCTCTACTTTAGCGAAGGTGGGGGTATTGTTTTCAGTTGTGTTTGTTTGTCCGTGGACAAAATATCTCAAGAACTGCTGGATGGATTTGGATGAAACTTTCAAGGATGTTTGGCCTCGTGACTGGCATGAACTGATTAGATTTGGGGATAGATCCAGTACCGGTCAAGGATTCTGGATTATTTTTCCTGTTTTTTAAAAAATTTTTGAGAGCGGCCGGGTTCATTTTTAGTACTCTTGTTTGTGAGAGCAGTCGAGTTTATTTCAGATATTCTCATTTTAGAAACCATCTCTGGCTAATCGTTGTGAGGACATTGGTGTTGCCTTGGCAGGGGTTTGCGCTCTCTGAGTGCTCTAGTTTTGTTATTTTTATTATTAAGGCAGTGAGCTGGCAGAATCTTTAGCATGCCGAACAAAATGCTTAGCGGCATTTCGTTCATCCTGGCATTTCGTTCATCCTGGCATTTCGTTCATCCTTATGTTCTGAGTTTAAGTTCCACCACGGTCAACTTTGCCATTTATCCTTTTGGGGTCGATAAATTAAGTACCAGTGGCTTGCTGAGGTTGATGTAATTGACTAGTTCCCTCTCCAAAATTTCAGGCCTTGTGCCTATAGTAGAAAGGATTATTATTATTATGACCATCACTGTAATTAAAAGTTGTTGGAATCATTAATATCAAATATCACTGTCCTTACATTTGTCATTTGATCCACTAGAAATAGCAGCTAAATCTCACTTAAGTTATAATGGTATCCTATAAAAATAAAGATATATAGCATAATACAGTTTATTTGCATTATGCCTTAAAATAGAATGGAATGGTCATGGCTGGAATACTTTTGGAGGATCAGCAGCAACAGCATTTATACTCACCACACATAACAAACATACACATGCCCACATTGCTAGACATATTGACACAGAAAGAATAAGCTACCTAAACTTAGATAATGCTACATACCGTTATTCTTTTGAAGAAAAATAAAAAACGTTGTCCTTTCAAAGCCTAGCCAGGCTCATGGGCCCGTTTTCCCTGGTTTCTATGGCATTTGTGTTCCCCCCAGCTGGACGGGACGCCAGCCCATTGCAGCGTTACTCAAGAAACAGGAAGAAAGAGTGAGAGAAAGTTGGGGCGAAAGAGTACAACAGGGGTCGCCACCACCCCCTGCCGGAGCCTCGTGGAGCTTTTTAGGTGTTTTCACTCAATAAACACACACAACGCCCGGTCTGGGAATCGAAACCGCGATCCTCCGACCGCGAGTCCGCTGCCCTAACCACTGGGCCATTGCACCTCCACTTGAAGAAAAATACAACATGGCAATTAAGGTTATTAGTATTATTTCTAAGTTGTTGGTGGACGTTGATACTTGTTTTCATTTTTGTTTGCTCAGAATATTGCAGGATTAATATTGGAAATATTTTGAGTAATTATTTCATTCCATGAGCCATGATCTGTTAATCTGCTTGCAGATTTGGCTTCTGGTGGTTGATTCTTAAAGTGAAAACAATGGTTTCTTTTTTCTGTCCTGTCTCTTCATTAGCATTGAACTCTAATCCTTGGTTTGGCTCACGGGTATTCACAGGCGGTCTTTGCAGAGGGACAGTTATAGCTAGGATTTTATGAGGGTTTATATGAATAACTGATAGTAGCAGTGGTAGAAGGATTAAACACGACAATGAAAACACTCACACATAATCCGCCCCCACCCAAACTCCTGCTTTCCTTGAGAGCTCTTAATCTTACTTTTGTCTTTCCCTTTCTCAATCAAGTATTCTCTCTCATACACATATCTTAGGGAGGATAGTGAGAAAATACTGATAATATAATGGACATCAGGTAGGGTAAGAGAAATGTACTTAAGCACCAAGCCATGTGGTTTGACCACATACAGTTATTGCTATTATTTTCTATTTCATTTTGGCTTTTTCTATTGGTTTGCAAGTGTTGTCTTCACATATGCACATGTGCACACTAGCATGTACAAATAGGACAAAAAGTATACAATATGTGTAGCAGAGTTAATTTGTTTGAAGCTGATGATTCACTCTGCCATAGCTCTGAGTTGAAAAGAGATGACACACACACACACACACACACACACACACACACACACACACATTTATACATACATACATATATACATACGCACAGCCACGCTTACACACACACACACACACACACACACACACACACACACACACACACGTGTGTGTGTGTGTGTATGTGTGTGTGTAAGCGTGGCTGTGTAGTAAAAACTTGCTTCCCAACCACATGGTTCTTGGTTCAGTCTCATTTTATGGTACTTTATGGTAAGTGTCTTCTACTATACCTCAAGCTGACCAAAGCCTTGTGAGTAGATTTTGTAGATGGAAACTGAAGGAAGCCCATCATCTATCTGTCTGTCTATGTGTGTATGTGTGTGTCTTTCTGTCTGTCCATCCACCCCACACCACTTGACAACCGGTGTTGGTGTGTTTGCATCCCCGTTACTTGGCAGTTTGGCAAAAGAGAACAATAGAATAAGTACCAGACTTGAATTAGAAATAATGGGGTTTGACTCATTTGACTAAAAATTCAAGGTGGTGGCCCAGCATACCTGCAGTCTAATGACTGAAACTAGTAAAAGATGACTCTCTCTCTCTCTCTCTCTCTCTCTCTCTCTCTCTCTCTCTCTCTCTCTCTCTCTC
>NC_068991.1:47179166-47185902 GCF_001194135.2 Octopus bimaculoides | reverse complement strand
CTCTCTCTCTCTCTCACACACGCACTTGCGTTTACACACACACTCTCTCTCTCTCTCTCTCTTTCTCACACACACACACACATGCTCTTGCATGTACACACACACACACTCTCTCTCTTTCTCTCTCTCTCTCTCTCTCTCTCAATATGGTGTTTCAGATTTTTCTTCCAGTGCTTTTTTTACTATTATGCGAGATTATGTCACAGCCTTGACATATTTGTTATTGCATGTAAATTTTCATTAAGCTCTTTTGTAGCTTACACTCTGTTTAGATGAATTATGATGTATCATACTGAATTAATGTGTTTTTTATTGCCCCCTCTCCCCACATTATCCATGTTTATTTATTGGCATATCTATGCTTCTACTTGTGGCTGGAAATGTTTAGTGGATGGTCAATGTTTAGTAGAGATAGATTATCCTAAGATTCACAAATGAATAACCAATCAGACTTTTGTGTTACATGGATCCAAAGAAGGGATCAGGCAGACAGGTATCCCTTGTAATCATGCTGGGGTTGGGGGTTTGTTGTTCTTGTACTTTTTTTTTTAGCTGTAGGACTTGTAGTTGCAAGAATTGACTACTGCAGTTAATTACACTCTGTTGCATGCTTAGTTATTTTTTTAATATTTGTGATGGTAATATAACCATGATGATGATGATGTATGTCCACGTCTCTGTGTCCTCCTAAGAGACAATTTTGTTGATGGTGTCTAATTTATTGTGACTTGTGGAAAAAAGAAGAGTTGGAAGCCAGCTTAGGACTCTGACATAGTCCATGATTATTTCTGTTTATTAATAAATATTCATGATGGTGCTGACCTCCAAGCCTACATGAAATTAAAAAGCTACTCACCTCACTCATCTTTCTCCCAAATTATTGAGTCCCTTCCCTAGAATATTAACCCTCCTGGAATTGCCTCCTTGCATATGTTTGTCATGCAGTTATCAACTTGTGGCTGTTAAGGAACAACAGTAACCATTTGGATCTCACTGGTCCTACTAAGGCCATTGGCACAATTCCTTCCTCAAAATTAAACCAAAAAAAAAAAAAAGTGTTATACTTTTCTACTTTAGGCCATAACGTTCGGCTGACAAATACTTTCTATTTATCCTATGCATTTTGAAAATTAATTTGTTGTGCAAAATAACTGGAGCTAATCCACTCTCTTCTCCATCACTTCATCTCACTCTACTGTTTTGTTACAAACTTGAATAATATGTGGGAGTTAGATTTCTCTTGAGCAGATTCAGCTAATAAAATAGGTAATGCTGTTCCACAGTGTGATTTAGATGTGGGACTATATTGCACAGGGTGCATCTGTGCAACATATTGATTGATTATGCTCAATGCAATATAATAGATGGGGTGTGTTGCCTCTATTTCCTCTAAACAGGAAGGATGCATAAAATGGTTTCAATTATAAAGCTTTCCTAGCATTGCTGTTGTCAAGAATGATTCTTTTTTTCTCTCCTGCAGTTTGTAGTTGAGTGTTCTTCGGTGTTTGTATTACTTGTGAATTAATGGACCTACACCAGGAAAGTCTTGCTTCAGTTTGTGTTGGCGGAGCATAGTAAGGTGACACTGGGGTGTCTTTGTCAGGTTGCAGGCCTGGACAAAGTGGAACAGGGGGTTAGAAGTTGTCCATCTGGTGGTTCTCTCTTCTCTACAACATTGACGTTGTCTAATGGATAGAAGGACAGGGAAAATGCCAAAACAGCTTCTCGCCAGTGTCAGTGCAATTAATTTCCAGAATGAAATGAAGTACAATATTGGACTGCCTCAATTTACGCCACCACATGACCCACTCCTTGTTACAGTGAGGTGTATTGTGTGCCTCATTGATCCTGACAGCTATGCCAGTGGAGTGCAAGCTTCTGGTAGGGTCGCTAATGCTGAGCAGGTCAAAGAATAGAGGCCTGGTTAATAGGGAGCACGTCTTCCCAAAAGTAAAAATGAGCTTGTGTCGGGCCAGTACCTGTTTCTAGAAAAGGGCAAAGTTACAGAAACATCGAAGACAATTCAAAACCAACAAGATCTGGGAGGGGAAGCTTCCTCAGGGAAATCAGACACAGTGCAGCAAAATCTGAAAGGACAGCAACAGAAGAGCAAGTGGAGATGAATAGATTACACCTTAAGGAAACCAACATCCTATATTACATGTCTGGCACTGACCTGGAACCCATAAGGGAAGTTGAAGAGAGAATGCTCTAAAAAAATAACTGGAGGTGGAATATTGAGGCTGAGCTGAAGAATTAGGGATCTAACTGGAGAGAAGCAAAAAAGACAGCCCGGAGTTGAGAACAGCAGACAAAATTCGTTGATAGCTTATGCTCCATAGGGAACAAAGGGATTAAGTAAGTCAAAGATTAGTTAGTTAGTTAGTTCTCTCTGTGCCATGAGGCACATTAGGTCACCTTACGATCTCTCCAACCAATTCTGTTTTCTGCTACTGTTCTGGTTTCAATTCCTACTCCTCCACCCTTCTTGTCTCCTTTCCTTGTCAGTGGTCTCTTGCCATGTGGTTTTTAGGGTGCCCTGCTGCTCTTTCCCCCCCAAGTTGCCACTTTAGTGCCACTGTACAATCACTTTCTCGATGTCTGAGGACGTGTTGGATCCAGTTCCAGCGTCTGCATCTGCATCTTATTTTTGTCACTGATCCTGTCAATGCCTGTTGTCGTCTCATTTGTGTCATTTCACATTCTTTGCAGCCACTTGATGTTGAGTGTCACAACTCCTCATTTGTAGTCAATCAAAGTACTTTATTTGTATTGGTAAAATTTTTTTTTTTTTTTCAATTTTGAAAGCATGAAAGGCAAAATTGATCTTGGTGGGACTTGAACAAAGCAGAATTTAAAGAGATAGAATAAATAACAAATAGCTAATAAATATGTTGTCCAGTGCTCTGTTTTGCCATCAACTACTCTACTTGAATGCAATTGCTGCTGCTGCTGCTGCTACTACTACTACTACTACTACTACACAAATCATTCATGCGTGGTGGTTGTTTTCTCTGTCATTTTTCTATTTTTTCTTTTTTAAAGTGTTTTCCATATCTATTTCTTTGTCTATCTATCTATCCATATATATATATATATATATATATATATATATATATATATATATATATATGTGTGTGTATATATATATATATATATATATATGTGTGTGTATATATATATATATATATATATATATGTGTGTGTATATATATATATATATATATGTGTGTGTATATATATATATATATATATATGTGTGTGTATATATATATATATATATGTATATATATGTATGTATAAGCTTGAGTATGTGTGTGAATATTATGTATATATGTATGTTTATGTATATATATCTTTCTCTGTAATTGCAGTTGACCAACCTACATCTGCAACAACCGCTAACGCAGCAGATACACCAGCCATCAGCTCTTCTAACTCTTCAGCCAAGTTGTCTTCAGCTTCTTTTTCACCTTCCCAGGTGTCTGCTCGCCAGTCCAGAGGTAGGAAGGCCCAATCTGCCCTTTGGCATAAAGGATTAGACAATTTAATCTTTTTTTAAAGCTCACTTCATGCATAACTTACACAGACAGGCATACCTGTGTGTGAGCATGTACGTATGTATGTATCTATGTATGTATGTATGTATATATGTATGTATCTATGTGTGTGTATGTGTGTGCGTGTGTGTAAATGATATGTGTATTCATGTGTGAATATTCATATATGCATATAGTTATGTATCTATGCGTGTGTATAATATATATACATGTGTATATATATATATATATATATATGTATGTACATATGTGTAGATATATATATATGTGTATGTATATGTACATTCATTAATATAATTGTGTATGTATGTGTGTGTATATAATATATACACATACACACATGCATACAAGCATGCATACACATATGTATATATATCAATAAACATATTGAAAAAAAAAAAGAAAAAGTTACCTTTTGATCAATCAAAACTATCTCCTTTAATTGTTTTTATAGTGTCTTTAGCATGTCTCTTTTATTTCATTTCCTAGTGTTCCATTTTATGTATGGGTATATGTATTTGTAAATACACATACACATATATATGTATAAGCTTTTACTTTTGTTTAATATTTGTTTATTATTATTATTATCATTATTGTTATTATTATTATTATTATCGTTATTTTTTTTTTTACTCCTAATCTTACCTATTTTTGTTCACAAACCACTTCATTCCATATTCACCTTTTACTGTTGAACACATCACATTTACATTCAGCTAATGGCACATTTACAAAGCTGCGATAGTAAAGAAAAAATATCTGCTTATTGCCATCTGTGCCACCACCCTGCGTCACTTTCCTTCATTCACTTACATGCATGATCTCAGTTGCTCATGCATGCACCCACCTCTTTCGACGCATATCCCTGTCTCTTACACAGAAGCAATGGTCCAATCCCATTGCGTTCATATTTTGTTGCAAGTTGATAAGAACAGAGTAAGAACAATATTATGTCATACAGTTAAGACAATAAGTATCAGCTAATGACTAGTCGGAGTACACAGTTTTAAGTTCATAAATATAAAATATCTCTGCATGTGCAAGTGAGCATGTGTGTGATTGTAGATTCTGTGGTTGATATACTGTAGTTCAGCATTGTAAGGACTACTAGCAGGAGAACATTAAGTCCGGTCGTTTCTTGTTATCCAGAAGGAAATTCATCTTTTCTTTGTAAATACCGCAGGAACAATATGGTTCATAAACAGATTCATGTAGTATGGAAAGTAGTACAATTCGGTGGGTACATGGCATACTTAACACCTCAGTATTTAATCAAGAAGCAAAAAGAAACAAACAAAAAAAAAAAATTTGTTTCTCTATCCAATGTTTGTATGTTTTGATGTGTCCGTATTATCACTACAAGTTAAAAATGAAACCTTAATTAGTCACTTGGGTTAGCATGTTAGTTTCAAAAATCAGCTTTGGTTAATTACTTCTATGGAAAGGACTAAAACAGTTAATAATTGTTCTGTATAGCTCTCAGTATCTACTGTGGAGTCTTCTAGTCATTACAGAGCAGTTTTTGTAATTGTGTAACACTGTAGCCATAGATTGATTAATCAAAATTTTCACTGTTGGAAGTTCAGAAGCAGCCAAAAAGATGAAACATTAGTTTTCTTTGATGTACTTCAGGAAGTACAAGTATTGCTGGGCCTTCGCTGAGATCATGAGAAGTAGTAAATGGATGCCAAAAACCTTGAAACTGTGGATCCTTTGATGTCTTCAAGGAGTACACGCACTGCTTAGTCTTCACCAGGATCATGAGAGATTGTCTGTTATATGGATGCCAAAGAACTTGAAGCAATGGAAACTTTGTACCATACCATTGATGACACACCTGAGAATATGTGCACTGTCTCTTATCTACCTCTGCTTCACAATATTTTTATTTGATCTTCTTGATGTTCCAGGGCTAAGGAATTGTAAGCATTACTATGGTTACAGATTGCCAGCACCTTGTCTTTTAACCTAATTTAATTGAGATACCACATAAAGTTATTGAAAGCATCAAAGATCTCTGATGTGCAAAAATTTGAATTTTCTATAGTATTTACTAGAATGCCATTTACAGGCAGACTAAGATTTTCTGCTTCAGTTTGTAAATTCTGGCTTCAATTTTTCACAGATTTATTTTATTCTTAAAGTTTGTTTTAACCACACTTTTTACAGAATTTTTTAAGGTGAAATTTTCTTTGTATCCTCCTCAAATTATCTCTTGTTCTCACAGCCACCACACCTTCTCATTGAAAGCCACAAACTCTTGACTGAGTTATCACCGTCGATCAAACCTACTAGGTGAGGGTTTTCCACAAACTTTGATATTTATCAAGCAGCTACAAACAGGGGCACATTGTCAGATGAATATAACAAAAAAGTGTAATACAGTTTTATTCACATCCCTGGGACACTTCACTGATTAGGCTACATAAAAACCGTTATTGATTTGAAGTCTATTTGTGGCAAATTTCAAAACTCGGTTGCAGAGAGAACTGCTCCATTTCAGTTTGGTTTTGACTGGTCCAGTGGTGTTGGAATGGCATGCTGCAACAGTTGTAATTAACTATAGTATTCAGTCATTGGTGTCTTTAGCAGACAATGCATTTTTGCACATGTATTGGCTCTGTTCTTATTGGCTACTGCTGTTCTATCAGGCCCATATGAATACACATGTACACAAGCACATCTCGAGAGATATGCATACATACCACACATCTCTTACACGCCATCCAGCTACATGCACACACGCATATATTATTCCTTCCCCTCTACACATCTCTCATCTACAGAAACAAAGAAATGGAAAATGATGGAAATTTTTTCAAGGTTTATTTTTTTTGTGTTATTATATTTTATTTTACTCTTTTTTCTTTCTATTTTTTCCTAAAAAAAAAAAAGAGAAACAAACCTAACAAAATTCTTTTAACTCTTATTTCTTTGTGCGTGTGTATTCCCACCCCCTGTAAATACTTAAATATATATATATTTATTACTGTCTTGTGGTTTCAAGGGCCATGCTATGTGAAAAAGAAAAGAAAAAAAAGAAGCAAAAACAAAATAAAACAAAGTCAAAAAAGAAACCAAAAAA
Organism: Octopus bimaculoides; assembly: GCF_001194135.2. NCBI lineage: Eukaryota > Metazoa > Mollusca > Cephalopoda > Octopoda > Octopodidae > Octopus > Octopus bimaculoides. The sequence goes on along the minus strand of NC_068991.1, from coordinate 47,179,254 downwards.
GACAAAGCTACTTTGTTGGGGTGGGGAGAGGAGACTCATAAGCAACTCTTTCATTCCAAAGAACAAATGTTGTTACTACTACTACTAC
>NC_068991.1:47178597-47179156 GCF_001194135.2 Octopus bimaculoides | reverse complement strand
AATGGGAAGTTCTGACATTCGTGCCTTTCCAGCCCTCTTCCATTTCCCTCTTCCTGTCCATTTCTGAGGGCACTAAACACATTAATGTTGGGGTAGGGAACCGTTTCGATTTTCACTTAACTTAGGGCAAGGTGGTGAGTGGGGCAGGGGTAGGGGCAGATTTAATTGAAGAAGTAAGATAGAGAGAGAGAGAGAGAGAGAGAGACTTTTGTGACATGGGTGTGCGCCTGTTGAGGTCTCTTACTCATGTTGGGTTGGTGGGGGTGGGGGGCAGTCGTGGATTTCATTTGACATTAAAACAAAATAAATTAGCACTATACACACATGTACACATACTACAATATGCGCCTCCTACATGATTACGATGATGATAAAATGATTTTTTTTTTTTGTTTTTTAACTTTGTGGGTTGGTGATGGAGGAGGCAGTAGTAGCGAAGTAAATATTTGAAGAGAACCAAATATTGGGAATAAGACTGGTGGGGATAAGAATTTAAAAAAATATATATATAAAAAAAATGGAAAAAGACAAAAGAAATATTAAAAAAAAAAAAAAAAAA
>NC_068991.1:47172756-47177936 GCF_001194135.2 Octopus bimaculoides | reverse complement strand
ATATATATATATATATATATATATATATATATATGTATCATATGGTCTGTTGTAAATTCATTGCGGAAATACATCGCAGTAAATACACCGAATGGAATTACATTGCAGTAGATATGGCAACTGGAATTAATATACATTGCAGTAAATACAACGATTGGAATTTCACAGCTTAGTAATTTCATTGTAAGGTAACTACCAATACTTTTATTTTTTTAATCTTTCACTTATTTCAGTCATTTGGACTGTGACCATGCCGGGACACCACCTTGAAGGGTGTAGTTGAACACATTGACTCTAGCACTTGTTTTTTTGTTATAAGCCTGGTACTTATTCTACTGGTCTCTTTCTGCTGGGCCATCAAGTCATGGGATGTAAATAAACCAACACTAGTTGTGAAGCACTGGTGGAGGACAGACAGACACTCACACACACACACACACACACAACGTACAAATGTTTGGATAAACATTAATTTTTTTGTTTTTTTTTGTTTTGAAATATATCTATATATGTATAATGTCAATTTGTCACATTTTATTAACATTAAAATTCCAACCTACCATTTGGAAAGTTTTAGAATTCTTTGAAGAGAACACTCAAGACATGAACTAATAATCATAGTTATGTCATCAATGAGAGTGCACGGCCTGGTGGTTAGGGGTGTTGGACTCATGATTGCGAGATTGTGATTTCAATTCCTAGACTGGGTAGTGTGTTATGTTCTTGAGCAAAAGACATCATTTCATATTGCTCTGCGATAATTTCGACACCTGATGTGTGTTACACAGTGTATCTGTTCAGACAATGTCGATTTGATGGAGAGAGTGAGCTAATGTGCGACACAAAGTTTTTCATCTCTATAAACAAATCATTTGTGCAGGTCATTTGGCAAAAAGCTGAACACTCATACATTGTCTTGAACACGTGAGTCCATCATGTCATCAATGCAGAAATTAGCCCATTGTAAAAATGAAATACAGAATAGCAAATATTCAACAAATGATTGAAAATCAACTCCCGAAATAATGAATTAATTTAAGAAGCATTGGTCTATTTTGAATCATTTTACCTTTTTAGAATTTATAATTGTTACTATTTTGTGTGTGTGTGTGTGTGTTATATTTTTGAAAGCAGCTTTTAATTTTTTTTTTTCGTGTATTTATTAAGTTAATCTAACAGGGTCTTCCTTTTGTCTTTGAATTTCTTTTTTAATGTTAATGAAGTGCAATGTCTTTAATCTGTGATCAAAAACTTAACATTAGTAAAGTTTTGTTTAGTCATGGCTATGTGGTTAAGAAGTTTGCTTCACAATCACATGATATTTCTGGTTCAGTCACACTGCTTCACTTGTAGGATGTGAGTAAATTTGGGAAACAGAAACTCTGCAGAAGCCCATTATGTATGTGTGTGTGTCTGTATATATGTATGTATTGGCATGTATCTTTCTGTTTGTTCCTCCACTGGTGTTGGTTTGTTTCTGTCTCTGAGAGTAGATGGTTCAGCAAGAAAGAAACTGCTTGAATAAGTACCAAACTTAATGAGTTCTAGGTGTGCTGGGGTCAGTTTATTTGATTCAACCATTCAAGGCAGTGGTCCCACATGGCTTACATTGCAATATCTGAAGCTGGTATAGGAATAAAGAATATTTACTTTGCAGATAAATAATAATGTAAAATGATATTTTTACTCAGATTAAAAACGGGACGATGAATTCACTAAAGCACTAACGGTGTATTGACTTACAATGTAATTATCTTATGATGAAATTCCAGGTAGTATATTTACTGCAATTTAATTAGCCACAATGAGTTTACTAGACACTATATACACATACACATACACGCATATACATATTTGTGGCATCTGATTAATTATACACACATACACAAACATGTATAAAGTCATTTGATTCATTCCAGGACCTTGTGTGTTGATTGTTAAATAAAACGGCTTTTAGCAGAATTAATCATTCTTTATTTGTAATTAATAATTTAATTTCTTAATTGTCTTCTTGTCCTTTCACTCTCCCTCTTGTTTGTTTACATCTTTGTGTGTGTGTGTGTGTGTCAGTGTGTGTCAGTCAATGTGCATGTGTGTTTGCCCTCTCCCTCAACATGTCCTAATTTGGGGTGGGATGATTCATTCATATGTACTCACACACACACACACACACACACACACACACACACACACACACAGAGCCCCAATCCACATATGCACAGACACATACATGTTACACACAGTCCACACACATAAATGCAGTCCACTCTCTCAAACATACACCACTCACAAAACACTCTACTCATACACACAAATTACACACACACACTCACCATAGGCTTACACAATCCACATAATACAGTTTCTACACACACTCTACATGTGCTTATACACATGTACACACAATCTACATACATGTGCAGTCTACACACATGCGCAACATAGTTACATGCCTACAATGCACACACACACACACACACACACACACACACACACACACACACACACACACACACACACACACACACACACACACACACACACACACACACACACACCCATATCCTTGCAACACACATGCAACATACACCTTCCCACATCATATACTCTACATACACACAACATATGCCTCCCCAAACAGCCCCTCACACAATACACACATGTACACACACACAATATATCCTAATTGTCTAATGTCTCATTTTGTTTGACTGTTGATTATATTACTGAACAATTTCTACTGGTCAGATCATGTCTTGGTGTTTATTTCTCAGTAATTATTTTTTGGTGTTTACCTGTTAAATTAGTTGAATTTCAGTCACCAGTTATTACTGTTGTCATCTGTGTTGTTGTCTTTGTTGCTGCCACCACCACCACCACTACCTCTTCTGTGACCACTTCTACTTTCACTATCATTAATGTCACACCTGCTGTTGCCTGAGCTGTCACATTCATCATTGCCTTTTGCTGTCACACTCTGCTGCTGTTTTCTTCGCTGCCACATCCTGTTGTTGCTGCTGTCTTTGCTGTCAAAACCCGAGGTCACCTTTGCTGTCACTGGCAGTTATTCTCACTGTCACCACAGCCTCTGCTGTTATTTTCTGCAATCACAGACTTTCTCTTCCAGTGCAATAGTCAACCCTACCATCTTTTGTTGTTGTCCACTTCCTTTATTATCATCATTTTTGTTACTTCTACCACCACCACTGCTAACTTTGTCACAATGACTCATCAAAATCGTATATGCTTAACTACATCTGCTACACCTCACTTAAGGGAGGAAAAAAAGACTATTTGTAAGTGCTCAAGTTGAAAAAAGGAGCATAGGTCTGATTTTTTTTTTGACCTCAGCCGAGTGAAAGCGTTAAATAGGTCCCCCCACCTAGGTTTAAACCTGGAATGTAAAGGATTGAAATAAATGTAAAGTGTTGACAACATGCTAAAGGTGATCATTAAAGTTGTGTTTAGCTCCAGCTTAATTAAAGGTTTGTTCATATGAGAAATGAATGTAAAACTATGATCGCATTGCAGTTAATATTCCCATGGGGTGTCCAGGAAATCTATTCTCCATAACTGAGATCACCTGAAAATGATAAGAATAAGATGTTTTGTCCAGAAGCACAATGAATCTATGAAACACCTTCAACTTAATTGGGTTAAGTTTTAAATAACCAATAAGGTTAAACAATAGCCAATAGTGATATATATATATGTGTGTGTGTGTGTGTATATATATATATCATCATCGTCATTTTTCATCATAATTATTATGTCTATTTTTCCATGCTTACATGGGTTAGATTGAGGTTTATTGAGACAGGTTTTCTTTAGTCAGATATACTCAGTATACATTGTATTGTGGTTGGCATTAGGAAAAGCTGTAGCAACCATGCCAAAGTAGGCACAAGAGTACAATGCAGTCCTTAGGCCCATCAAATCGCATCAAACCATCCAACCCATATCAGCATGGCGCACAGACATCAAATGATGATGATGATGTGCACAGTTGATTATATTGACTGCAGTATATTGCTGGTACATCTATTGACGATGAAAGGCAAAGTTGACTCCATTGGGACATTTTCTTGTGACAGGTTGTAATTAACTATAAGCCTTTCTGTCTGTTGCTTTACAATCTTGTCATTCCATGACTCTATGTGAATGCATAAATAGTACAAAGTACAAATATTCATCAGTTTCTATAAGAGTTGAATAAATATTAATTAAAAAAATGTGTAGTGAAAATTGCATGTAAATAAATTCAGTGTGTATATTATAATATAGAAGGGTAACATATTTGTATTCTATCTTTGACATTGAATAAAACAGTAAGTTTAAGATAACACTTATATTGTAACATTTTTAACTATGACCTTTGAAATTCCAGGACTGGGCAATGCATTGTGTTCTTGAACAAAACACTTCATTTCATGTTGCTCCAGTCCACTCAGTTGGCAAAAATGAGTTATTCTGCGACAGACTAGCATCCCATCCAGGTGGGGAATATATATATGCCATGGAAACTACGAATCTATATGACTTGGAAAGGAACTTTGCTTACATAGAAAGAAAAGAAAGCTGTTGTATATTTAACCCTTTTGTTGCCATATCCATATTGAAATGCACTGCGTTTGTTACAAAAGATGGACAAAACCAACTAGCAGGAGACCCATGGGTAGACTATGATTAGCAAAATGGCTGGATAACATCCATGAGCTTGATTGGCCTTGTTTTAGGGGATCCACCTAGATCAATTGGAGATAGTTGCTTGTCACAGGACCTAATGGAAGGCATACTTGAGGACTCTGGCCCCACGATGCTCTCATGAATAAGTGGGCAAAGAAAATTAGATGAGATGAAATTTGTCATTATTTGTTTTGTATTTGAAGCCTAAATTAATCAGAGATCTTGACAGAGAAGTTTTAATTTATGTCGCTTGAAAGCAAGTTTATATCACAGAATAAGAAGTAGTCAAAGCAGGTTGGTATCAAATCTCTCTCAAATCATATAGGCACAGGCTTGGTTGTGTTCCCAACCACTTGGTTCTGAGTTCAATCCCACTTCATGGCACATTAGACAAGTGTCTTCTGCTATAGCCTCAGGTCAACCAAAACCTTTTGAGTTGATTTGGTAGTTGGAAACTGAAAGACGTGTATATATATATATATATATATATATAT
>NC_068991.1:47166268-47171973 GCF_001194135.2 Octopus bimaculoides | reverse complement strand
TATATATATATATATATATATATATATAATACAGAATAGGACAAGAACGCAAAACATCCAGTTAGGTGATACAAGAAAGGGACAAAACATCCAGATAGACGATACAAAGAAAACACAGACATGTCATTCGAAATTTTCTCTCTTCAGTCGAGATCCAGATTATCTTTGCAATTTCGGTTGGTTATCATATAATATGTATATCTATGTCTGTCTTTGTCCCCCACCACTTAAGAACCAGTGTTGGTTTGTTTACATCCCCATAACGTAGTGGTTCAGGAAAAGAGAATGATAAAATAACTACCTAGGCTTTATAAAAGTACTGGGGTCAATTCATTTGACTAAAAGATGCTTCAAGGTGAGCCCCAGCATGGCCACAGTCTAATGACAAACAAGTAAAAGAATAAAAGAATACTCTCACATACAAAACATTAAATGAGCAAACAAAAGAGCTCCTGTGTAACCAATCAACCAAGAGAAATAGTAGTTAAATTTCCCTCAAATTATATCCTACCTATGTCTTAAAGAAAGAAGTATATGTCAGAAAAAAGGGCATACTGGATGGCTTATATTATGGTGGAGGAGGGGTTGATCATATAACTATTTGATGAGGGATGACCTCTTTCAAAACAACAGCAATAGTTGATTCTCATCATCATCATCATCATTGTTTAACGTCCACTTTCCATGCTAGCATGGGTTGGACGATTTGACTGAGGACTGGTGAAACCAGATGGCTACACCAGGCTCCAATCTGATTTAGCAGAGTTTCTATAGCTGGATGCCCTTCCTAATGCCTACCACTCCGAGAGTGTAGTGGGTGCTTTTACGTGCCACTGGCACGAAGGTCAGTCAAGCGGTACTGGCAACGGCCACGCTCAAAATGGTGTATTTTATGTGCCACCTGCACAGGAGCCAGTCCATCGGCACTGGCAACGATCTCGCTCGAATGTCTAATGTAACTAACTTGCCTTTACAAAAGCAGTCCTGTGCATAGAGAAATAGAAATTGTTGTTTTGAGATTGAAATTTAAAAAAAAAAGCCTTTGGAGAAAATATTCTTTTCAATTTCTCAGCCTTTATATCAAGTTTAACCCTTTAGCATTTAACCCTTAACGATCATCCATGCTTATTTATTCACATTGATATAAATTAGTCATGCATTACCTTGTAACTGAGATTTCAATGATGTGATTGTTAATTTTTAGGTTAACATTGTAGGGTAAGTGTGAGAGGCCAGATCTGGCCAGTTTAACGATAATATTGCTAGATTATTTTGGCCGAATATGGATGGTTTAAGTGTTAAAGAGTTAAACCAGCTTAATCAGGCTCAAATTTTCTATGCATTTTATGTTCAAACTGGACAGATCCAGTCTCCCACTCCTACCTTACAATGTCATTCTAAAAATATACAATCGCATCATTGAGATCTCATAGCTATGAGGTTATGCATGTTAATTCAACCCAATTTGAATAAAGAAGCATCATGTTTGACAAAATAATTTGAATGCTAAAGAGTTAGGTGTTGCTATATACCTTGATACTGTTTAGCTCTGATCCAGTGGACATTGCATTTGTGGCTGCTAATCGTTTACTGAGGCATAGTGTATCTTGGCCCATATCTAATATATCCTTTCTTTTTTTAAGAATGGTATGATTTGATTTGAGGAAAATTTGGCATGTTTCTAGCTGGTTCAGCAACCATGTATGTAGTGACTGTATGAACTGTAAGGTTACAAATTGTTAGTTCACTGAGTAGGCACATTCTTTGCTTTAGTTTCCTTAGATTCTTGTACTTAAAAAAAAAGAGATTTGTTCTACAGCCAAAACCTCTTCATACTAACTACTGTGTGTGTGTGTGTTTGTGTGTGTATATCCAAAGGGTTTTTTTAATCTAATATTTACATTCTATCATTTATAGCATTATCTGGTTCAAGTTCCATCATTCCAAAAAATTATTATTTCATATATCTCAAAGTTTCTAACTTCTTATGATATGAACAATATATATATATATCATATTAGGGATAAAATTCAAAATTACAGGTAAAAACTCAATTAAAATCAACTTATTAAAATTAAATTAAGTTTCACATATACACATGCACACACACACACAGAGGCTTCCTTTTCATTGAAGATGGTGCTGCTGCTACACAGACATCCTAGTCTGTATCCAAACGAAACTCATTTTGGTTGCTTAGCTGACAAATTTTCATTCACTAACATATCACATACTCCTCTCTCTCTCTCTCCTTTATCTACTCCATCACAGTTGCAACAGTTTCTTCTGTTCATTGGAACTAGCTACGTACTACCTCTCACCTAGAATAGCCATATCTCTTCCAGCTTCCTTTTCACCCTCAGTCTGTGTGTCAATCTTCTCCTTTTCTGATCCACACAAGCTGCTATGCTGTCAATCCTTGCTCCTGAGAATGTCAACCCTGAAAAAAAAAAAAAAAATGTGGTGAGATGGCAAAAACACAGCTACTTGACAGAGTTGCTAAGGTATAGGACAACATACTTTGTGGTATTCTGACTCCCTGCTCTTTGAGTTCAAATCCTATCAAGATTAACTTTATCTTTCACCCTTTTGTTTGTCAATAAAATAACTGTTCAGGGTGGTGGATTAGTGGAATTGTTAGGGCATCAAATGGGATGTCTGGTGGTATTTATTTCATCTTCATGCATTCTGAGCTCCTGAGTGACAGACATAAGCCATCACCCAGTTTAATTCCATCTCTTGGTTCTTGGATGTCTTTATTGGAGTTTCACTCAGGCAGGCCTTTGGGATGGATAGGTCTTATAGTCTGAGAATGACTTCCTCCCATAAGTCTTTTGGAGACTCTGAAAAATCTAAGGGACCACGGGTACGACCCTTCCCTCTTTGATTGAACAGCATTAACAAGAAATAATCCTTCATGCTTTGTTTTATCAGGGAAGAACAGTACTAGTGACCCTTTTTATTTTTTAGGGCCTCTAATATTGGTGGGATGAAGTTATCCTCCAACTGTAGTAACCCCACCAATCATGGGTTCTGTTCCTGTCTTCTGACTAAACCAAGAAGCAAAATGTGTACACACCCCCCACCGAATATGTGAATACTATAAAGTGTTTATGAATTTAGTTTCCATGGCAGGTTGAATTCCTACTCTTAGCTGTAATTATTTTCTGGTTTAGACAGGAAGACTTAACATTTCAAGTCAAGAGATGTTTACCATTGCACTTATGTAAATTCTGTAGGTCAGAAACTCTTGAAGGTAATCTATTAAAATATGTTGTAGTCATGTTTCAGTTTGGTGTGTGTACTATCTCTTTCTCTCTCTCTTTCACATACATGTATATACAAGAACAGGAACCAGTGTTAGGTTAGTGTTTTATTCCAAGAGATTTCTTTTAATTTGTTTTATTACCAAGAACCAGGTATATCCTTTGTACCTCATTGTACGTGTATATCTTTTTTTTTTTTTTTTTTTTTTCATTTCATAAAAATTTCATGTTTCCATTCCTACTCTATAGTCTGTATGGACTGAGATAGTCCATACAGACTGCTTGGATTCCACTAATACTGCACTACCAACTGATATGCAAATCAGTTGAATGTTCATATTAATCACAGTACATATAGAGGGAATGTGAAGTTCTTATTTTTACAGGTGGCTTGATTGCTTTTCTTAATGTTGACCACAATTCACTCAGGTTAGTCTGAAATATCCTTTTACCTCAGAGTTTCCTTTTGGGCTTTCTCTGACTGTCTGACTGTCTTCTGTCTGTCTGTCTCTCTTTCTCTCTCACTCTCTAATTGATTGGTCTTACTCTTCAGTTATCTCTGTCACTAGCTCTTTGGTTCTTTTGCTTGATTGTTTTCCTATCAAATTATTACCCTCCCTTTCTTACTAAAAAAAAAAAATGCAAACAGAATGTACTGTTTAACTCTTGTTGTTGTTTAATTATTTGATTATGGGATGAAATATCAGGTGTACACGGGTAAGATAGAGTGAGAGATGTGAGGAGTGAATAGCTTGCATACTTATTATTTCACAATTTCCCATATGTAATGTATGATGGGTGGAATTATTTGTATGTGAATCATTATTTCAGTTATAATTATGTGAATAACTATTGCGGTTGTGATTATGTGAATCACTATACTAATACTTGTGTGAACCACTATAGCAGCAGTAGTATTATGTGAAGAATGTCTATCAGTATTGTTTATTGGTGCCTAAGTTGTTAGAGCATTAGATAAAGTGCTTAGATTGTGGAGAGCTGGAACAAACATTGCTGAGTTCAAGTCCCAGTTCTGTCCACTTTATCTTTCATCCTTTCAAGGTCGATAAAGTATCAGTCCAAGGCAGTGGGTTGATAGAGTTGTTAAAGTGTTGAGCAGGATGCTTCTGCTGCTTCATGCTCTTGCTTGATGGGGCTGGGGTCATCCCAGGTTAGTGGTCCCAAAGATGTCATTATGTGTAGAGCTGACCAGGTCCACCAGTGATCTCCCCAGCTGGTGGTTCTGTGCCAGTCTCTCTGCATCCTCCAAGGTGATGTTGAGCTGGATACCTTGTGGTATTTGTTCTATGTCTTGGTGTTCTGAGTTAAAATTCTGCCTTGGTGCTGATGGCTAGGCTAAATCACTCAACCACCTGAGCACTCTGTCCAAATGCAATGGGCCAGCATGGATAGGTGAACCTACAATTAGATAAAGTTTCAATATGCTGTTGCAAGTTAACCTCGTAACATACTGGGACTTCAGCTTGCAGTAGATTTTTAAAAAATAGCTGAATTGAAAAGAATTGTTGTGTGCATTTGTAAACAAAAGACTTGCTAATTAAACAATGCTCCTTCTGTTTATATACATTAATGTTTACATATGTATATCTCAGTTATTCTAGTTAGCTGGACCAATCCATTTATATCTTGCTCATGGAGATAATGCAACATTGGTCAATTATAGAATCCTGACATTTCAATTGGAAATCCAACATCTTTTATTGATTTTAATCACTGCTAACTCTTCTATACCTTTATATCAGGAGAAGTGTGTGTGTGTGTGTGTATAATGATAGTTTAGCTCTCACAATTAGTTGCAAACAATTCTGTTATAGTTTGATAATTAATGACATCAACACGAGATCTTGCTTTCATACACAGAGTGATCTTTTTATAGAATAGAACTGGTATACATGTATGCTACCATTACCATATCACCTCAAATAAGTGCCCAGATACTTAATTAGAACCATAATAATGAAAATATTTGGCAGCTATATTGAACAGGCCAAGTCATTATGTATAAGTTCCATTGGTGATTCCTTAAAGCTTTTCTAGATGTTACTATAGATTATGAGCGTATCTAGCTGTTGTTGAACTCTCTTACTGCTGCAATATTATTAATGTTGTGTGGAGGCGCAATGGCCCAGTGGTTAGGGCAGTGGACTCGCAGTCATAGGATCGCGGTTTCGATTCCCAGACTGGGCATTGTGAGTGTTTATTGAGCGAAAACACCTAAAACTCCACGAGGCTCCACCAGGGGATGGTAGCGAACCCTGCCGTACTCTTTCACCACAACTTTCTCTCGCTCTTTCTTCCTGTTTCTGTTGTGCCTGTAATTCAAAGGGTCAGCCTTGTCACACTGTGTCACGCTGAATATCCCCAAGAACTACAAGGGTACATGTGTCTGTGGAGTGCTCAGCCACTTGCATGTTAATT
>NC_068991.1:47165250-47165703 GCF_001194135.2 Octopus bimaculoides | reverse complement strand
CCCTCCCTCCCTTCCTTCTTTTGTCTTTCTTTCACAAACTGTTTCTCATTTACATTGAAACACTCTCTTACACTTGCTCTCTGTCACTCACATTTCTCTCTCTCTCTCCTTCATTACCTCTTTTTTGCACTTTCTCCCACTCACACTATCCCTAACTCTTGCTATCTCTCTCTCTCATTTTCATTATCTCTTTCTCACTGTCTCTTTCTCACTCTCTCTCTCTCTCCCCCTCACTATTTCTTTTTCACTGTCTTTACCCCTCCCACCCTTCTTTTACTATTTCTCATACTTTATCTCTCTCGCTGTCTGTCACTCAGTTTTCAACTATCCTTTCTCCCCCCTCTCTCCTAAACTCTTCCCTCTCCTACAATCTCCTTATGTACACTATTACACACACACACACACACACAGACACATGCAAACTCTTACATGCATACACTTACATATGCACAC
>NC_068991.1:47163391-47164741 GCF_001194135.2 Octopus bimaculoides | reverse complement strand
CCTCTTTCAGGAACTCACACACAGACACACACACACACACACACGCGTGCACAGCATTGGAGCATACTGTGAAACATTCATCAGTTGTCATATTAAGCTTAATAGGATATCATTGAGGGTTTTATTATTGCTTGTGAGAGTATAGGATATCATTCAAGTCTTTAGTTTGAGAATATGGTATATCATTGAAGTCATTATCATTGCATGTGAGAATATGGAATGTCATTGAAAGCAGGGGATATCATTGAGATCTTTATTATCGTATATGAGGGATTATAAGATATCGGTGAGGTCTTTATTATATGTGAGAGTATGGGATATCATTGAGATCTTGATTGTTACATGTGACAATATGTAATATTGTTTACTTTATATTATTCACATCGATGAGACTGTATAATATTTACATCATTTTTATCATTTGTATATAAGTATGGATTATCATTTCATTTATTACATGTGAATATTATATTACACCCCTCCCATGCACACTATTGATGGTTTAAGCAGTAACAGTGACCTCAGTAGCTGTATATCTGACCTCATACTTCTAAATTACCAAAATTGCTAATAAATTGTACAATCTAGATTGAAGCTTGTGAAGAAGTGCATTTCGGATTTTTCTTTTATCAGTTTGCTTATTCTTAGCTGTGATCAAAAGGGAGATTTTGTTGCTATATCTAGCAGATCAACTGACTGTATAGAGCATCACTTTTTGTTGACTTGCAATATCAGCATAATGTTTTTTTGTTTTTTTTTTTAGCTTATTAGTACTTATCTAACTCTGGAATTTAGAATTATTTGAATCCCAACAAGATTAGAACTTAATATGACATGATGTAACTAACTCAGCATTTTACCGTCTTGACCACAACACTATATGGTTTATGAGCGTTTATTACATTGGCACAAAGTAACAACAACCACCATATTACTACTAATTTTGATTTCTTAACCATTCTAATACCAACTTGCCTAAAAACCATTCCTGGTTCTGTGATGCACACTTCTGTTTTAAGATGGCCTAAGTTAAAACATTCCATCAGATTTTGTTTTGTTATTTTATGCTCCAAATATCAGCTTAATAATGGACAAAGTTATTTTATCAAATTCTTTAATGCTATTATGGACCTTATCTAGTTTCCAGAAACTCAGGAATACTGTGCCATATATACTATGCTATACATATTGTGCACTGTATTGACTAAACAGACCCATTTTTTGAAGAGGATTAATTTATATACTGTCTGTTAAGAATAGTTATGTTCTTTTTACATCGTTATGTAGATTGATGAAGATTAAACATATTCTTAAGAGCGTATTATTTTGCAATTGTTTCTGTTAAAATCA
>NC_068991.1:47138773-47163381 GCF_001194135.2 Octopus bimaculoides | reverse complement strand
TATATATATATATATATATATATATATGGTACAGTATGATATATTATGAAGAATTTGATGTGTAGTAATAAATACCAAGCAACCCTTGAATTTGAATCTGTTAAATATAATTTAATTCTTTACTTTTCATAGTTTATTTCCTAATTTAACTATATATAGGGGTGGATGTGTGCTAAGAAGTTTGCTTCTCTATCACACAGCTCCAGGTTCAGTCTTACCGCGTGGACACCTTGTGCAAGTATCTTCTACTTTAGCTTCAGGCTGCTCAAAGCTTTGTTAGTGGATTTGGTAGATATAAACTGAAAGAAGCCCATTGTACATACATACATACATATATAAACACATACACCTACATGTCTTTGTACATGTACTTGACAATTGATGTTGGTTTGTTTATGTCCCCATAACTTAGCAGTTCGACAAAAGGGAGTCATAGAGTAAATACCAGGCTTAAAAATGTAAGTACTGGAATTGATTTGTTTGACTAAGACCTTCAAGGTGGCACCCTAAAAAGGCTACAGTCAACTTGCTGAAACAAGTAAATGACAAAATGAATTTAGGTTATCTGCAAAAAACCAGAAGATCCAAAAATCTGGGCTACTTCCAGTTCCCAGCTTGCTGGATATTTGGTTCGGCATTGTGTTTTCAATGCTGCTTGAAACAAAGGCAGTGTTTATTTCAATGGAAATATAGTAATAGAAGTGTTAAATGATTGGGATCAAATACACCTACTGTGACTTCGGTACCCTAGCCATTTTTGTTTTTATATTATATTTTTACTTGATTTAACCCATTATCTCCCATAATTCTATTAACTGGAATTTTTTTTATGAAACTTTGATTTCTAGCATAAAACAGCCTTAGAAACACGCTGGAATGATCAAAATAACATTTCAAAATAACATTTTAAATAGAAATAAGCGAGATATTGGGTAAAAAATTAGCAAACCTCATTTGAATATCAGAGAAATATACCTAGTAGATATGGCAAAAAGGTTAGATATGTGTAAATATTGACAGATAATTAGGAAATTTGTAATTTTTAAGTGATCTCATATGAGATCACTTGTAGGTAATGGGTTAATTCCTAGGCATCTCTATTGTACCAATGTTGATATTTAACACTATTACACATGTTTCCATTCATAAACGTTTGTAAAAGGCTATCTTTTTTCTGTTCATATTTATTTTAGTCATTGTTTTATTATTTTGTATTCACTGACATAGTTGTTGTTTATTGTACTTGTATAATTATTATTATTATTATTATTATTGTGAAGTTGTGTGGCTTAGTGGTTGTGGTATTTGGCTCACGATCATAAGGTCATGACTTCGAAAACCAGCAGTACATGTGTCCTTGAGCAAGACACTTTATTTTACATTGCTCTAGTCCACTCAGATGGCAAAAATGAGTAGTACCTGTAATTCGAAGGATGGACTTGTCACATTCTGTGTCATGTTGAATCCCCCTGAGATCTACATTAAGCGTACGCATATCTCTAGAATGCTCAGCCACTTGCACGTTAATTTCATGAGCAGGCTGTTCCATTGATTGGATCAACTGATGGAGTTCCAGTTTTATTATTATTATTATTATTATTATTGAGTGAGAGAGCAGGGCATGCCATCAAAGTGACCTTGGGGTAAAATATACGAAGCCCATTATACCCATCATGACTACCCGTCTGATAAGGGTACACCAGGCACATGCATCACAACCATATGTGCGCGACATAGTGGTCTCATATCAAGATAAACAGCGCATGACCTCGCAGGTGGGGCCCAGTTAGAATTTTTCTTCAGGTTGAGTAGCCCATCCCGCTCAAAAGATCCTTGAATAAAGGTTGTTTGAGGATGTCGAACGAAATACCCATGTTTCCAAAGGTGAATTATCCAAACCCCAAAGAGTTCTTCTCAACGCATGACTATGATGCTCCCTTATTATTATTGTTATTATTATTATTATAATTATTATTATTATTATTATTATTTATGTTGCTTTGTTTTATGTGAGTTGTTCAGAGTCTCACCACCCAGAGACCTTCAAGTAACAGATGTTTTACTATGGGTGTTATTTATGATCAGTAACAATATATATAGTTGGGGGAAAGGAGACCAGGATCTGAGAATTAAGTTTCTGTTAAATCTGTGATATTTCAGTTTTGAAGGAGTTTTTAAGAGAATCTGGTATTTTCAGGTTTCACAATGTTTTTCTTATGATGTGGGCAATACCCATAATAAAAACTTTTTTGTAGTTCTGATACTTTTGGGTTTCCTGATATTTGGCCATTGAGTTTAAGGGCACCATTTGATACCATCCCCAAAGCTCTGATGATTACAGTACAGCTGTTGTTCTTAGATACCACACTTTGGAGACTTTATTATCATAATAATTATCATTATTGGATATTGTTATTATTATTATTATTTTATTATTATTATTATTATTATTTCTTATTTTTGGATACTGTTATTTTATTATTATTATTATTATTGGTGTTATTATTATTATTATTATTATTATCATTGGTATTATTATTATTATTGGTATTATTATTATTGGTATTATTATTATTATTATTATTATTATTGGTATTATTATTATTAATTTTATTATTATTGGTATTATTATTATTATTATTATCATTATTGTTGTTATTGGTATTATTATTATTAGATATTGTTATTTTATTATTTTTCTTGAATATTATTATTGTATTATTATTAATGATTATTATTATTTTATTATTGGATATTATTTTGTTATCATTATTACATATTATTATTATTATTATTTTGTTATCATTATTGCATATTATTATTATTATTATTTTTATTATCATTATTGCATATTATTATTATTATTATTATTATTATTATTATTATTATTATTATTGTTATTATTATTATTATTATTTTGACACATGGCACTCCATGTACCTGATTTGATAGAGGGAGTGTGAGCTAATGTACAGCACATACATTTGATCACTACAAACAAATCATTTGTGCAGGTCGTTCGGCAAAAGCTGGACACCCATACGTCGTCTTCGACGGAAGAGTCCATCAGTGGTTTTTCAGTGTTGCTTTGAGTTGGTCTTTGTATGTTTGAAGAGGGCAACCCTTTGGTCTTTTTCCTGAAGTGAGCTCACTAAATAAGACTTGATGTGGGAACCTTGACTCTTTTATTGTTGCTACATGTCCTGACCATCGAAGACAGTGTTTCATGATCAGCGTCAAATGTAATGCATATTTACTCATATTGTTTTGAATTAAGCATGCATCGTCTTGTAGTTTCAAGATTTCATTGATGTAACTGTTTATTTTTACAATGACAGGAGAATAGGTGTATGAGGTTATGTGTAGCCAGTTTCAACATAAAACAGGTACAGTATTTTGACTTGATATCATGTGGTCATGTGACTGACCAGGCTATCAGATGTTGTTACACATCACTGGTCACAATGCATTTTTGCATTGTTTCAGCCTTCAAATGATGCCACCCTGCTGGCTAGGCAAGCAGGCCAACATTTCCCCTTGTTTGAAAGGGAGACTGGAGCAACGTGAAATGAAGTGTTTTGCTCAAGAACACATGCCGCTCAGTCTGAGAATTGAACCCACGATCTAGTGGTTATGAGTGCAATAGCCTAACCACTAGGCTTAAATGTTAAAGAGCTAAAGTTATTTCAGTCAACAATACTCCTATTACTCTCTTTCCCTACAAGCATATTGGCTTGTCCTTTGTGAAATAAAATAACTATTGTAGCGTGGAAGGTGTTTATAAGCCATTTAAAATAACACACAAAAACCGTTAGATTCATTTCAACATTTGAATTTAATTTGTCAAAATATTTTCATAGCTTTGAGACCGCGACCTGTTCACTGACAAAATTCTGTGCTGAATTTTGTCAGTGAACAGTTCGCGGTCTCAAAGTGATGAAAATATTTTGACAAATTAAATTTAAATGTTGAAGTGAATCTAACGGTTTTTGTGTGTTATTTTAAATGGCTTATAAACACCTTCCACACTGCAATTGTTTTTGTTCCAGCACACGATCTCAGATCAGGTCACTTGCTATGCAAGTACATCTCTGTAATAACTATTGTGTTATTGAAAGATTTTCTTAAGGGTACCTTCTGCATAAAGAACATAGTTGAGTCAATTCAAAATATAACTGTAATGAAAAAATTCATTAGCATGAATGACAATTGTTCTCAAAAGGTGTTTGGGAGTAAAATCCTATGATTTCATTTCAATAGAGATCTATGAGAGTAGAGAGTGCTTTTGATCTTTGGTAGGTAGAGTAATGATTTTGGATATGTTGTTTAGTCCTCCATTCTAAATTCAAATCTCGGAGAAGCCAAACATTTAATGAATTTTTGCAACAATATTTTTAACAAAATGCACACCTCTCTGTTTGAATTCTTCTTGGAAATAACTGAGAATTTTTGAAGGAATTAGTAAACTAACATTTTCATTAATTAGTATATTTTAATCTGATGTTTGGAACACAACTTTAAAAAAGTTTTTACATGAAATTTTGGTGGTTAGTTTTTATATGCACTTTTAACATGTGAGGTTTTGTGAGATGAGGCCTGAGATGGTTCCCAGGTGAGTTTCTATCATCAAGACACTTAAACAAAACAACCTTCATAATTGTCGTCATTGTCATTGTTGTTGTCGTTGTTATGATCATCATCATCACCAGTATGATGATAACTTCTGCTTTTTCATGTCAGCATGAGTTAAATGGGACATTTTGAAACAGTGGCTTATAACTGGATACCTTTCCTGATGCCAGGCTCTTTTAGTCACCTCATATGATGTGTAGATATATATTTACACCTGTTGTAAAAGCTGGGACCTACATTGGTACACTTAAACCAAACTGCATCATCATCATCATCATCATCAAATGATTTTCTTTTCATTCATTTCAAGCATAGAAACCAAAATTGAATAATGGTCCTTTTGAATTTCTATGCTACGTTTAAAAGATAAAGCTTTTTTTTTTTTTTTTTTTTTTTTTTTTTTTTTTTTTTGTAAATCTTCCAATACAACAAATAGTTTCTTAGTAAAATTGATCCAGTTTTTGTTGTTAATGTTGTTGTTCATATGTATTCATGTAAGTATTGGATATTTCTAAATTTCTTTGTTTCTGATTTTTGGTTGCTTTCACTCTGCCATAGTTCCTTGCCTTGCACTCTTTTGTTTGTTTCTCTCTCATCTTTTTACCTTTTGGATTTGTTATCTCTTAATGCTGTTTTATTTATTTACCATTTTTTTCAGTTTAATTTTTGTAAAACAGTTTTTGTTGTTGTTGTATTGTATATTCCCATGTATTCATGTATCTACTTCTCATGTATTCATTCTCTTAATTTATGCAAAATCTTTGCAGGTTGATGTCTTTTTCGTTGTTCTGACTCCCTCTTCTTCCCACTTTTCCTGCTTCTCCTTCTGTCAACTTACATTGGGCACAACAAGGGACACATCACATATCCTGATAATTATTGGATTTCTTTCTATAGCACTGTTCCATCATTATTTCTTTTCAAAACTAATAATACCTGAGGTCACTGCACTTCATTGGAATACTGTACCCATTGAGATTTATGACCTTCCTCCTCCTTTAAGGTGCAAAAGAATGTTAACTGAAGACAAAATAGATAAGAGTGGAAATGGAAAATCAAGCCTTATATAACTAAAATGACTCTTCCAGGAGTAGAATATTTCATACTTGAGTATTATTGATTATTTCACTTTAACTAGATAATATGGAGAATTGGACAGATTGAAAATATAAATGTTAATCTATGGTGTCCAACTTTCTGAGAGCAGACTATACCTAATGATAATTGAGCAGTTACTTTCATTGACTGGTCTACAGATCATTTGAACTACTGTTTCATTTGCAGTCCTGCCTGCCATTTGCATCCACTCCACTCACCATTCCATGCTTTGTCTTACATGTTTTGATCATTTTGTACTGTCCATTCCATTGATGGTCTTTGTAGATCATCAATAAACCAATATTCAACTCGCCGTGTCTACTGGCAGCCTTTACTGCAAAACATCTCACTGACAACCAAATCACACTCTTTCTCCATTTATTTTACTTTCCAATAAGCATTGAGTCAGTCCCTGAATTTTGGATTTTGTAACACTAAGTAAATGTGAAACAAATGACTTTTTGCACAGGATGCTAGTTTATGATCGGTAGCTTTTTCCATAAAAGGAACTGAATTCATGTACTTAAAGTGAAAAAGCGACAGTGAACTACACTCACCGTGATACTGACATAGAGCTCGCTAAATCCTGTTTTGAAGAGTCAAATGTCTTGACCATGCACGCAACACAGTGCAGCATACTTACTTGTGGTGACATAATGCCATGACACAAAAATGCTAACTTCTTGTCCAATATCCTCTCAGCTCTGCTGATCCTGTGCTTATTGCCTTAAACAAACCTCTATTTCTCAGCCAACTTCCTAATTCATTTCTCAGTTGTGATCTCTCACTGTAATGCTGTGTAATGTTAAAGATAAAGACAGAAGCACTGTGAAGTTAGTTAACAGCTAACCTCATATTATATCAACTTGTTTGGTATCTCCTGTAGTTCTATGATACAATACTATTTTAATTAAAATCTTCCATCACACTTTTATCTCAATACTTTAATTTTTTGTGAAGTTTTGTGTTCTAAATACCAGTCGAATATACCTATTAATCGACATATCAATGATTGAGTCCTCTATTTAGTTGCTCCATCTGTTAGAGATAGCAACCAAACACTTCTCTCAAATCACACTGTACTATCTTAAAAGGTGAAAGAGACATTAATGCACTCTACATTGGGGGGGGGGGAAATAGATAGGATGGTCATAGGTTAAAGACCTTAGATCATAGATCGGTCAAATCAGGACTGACCTAAGGCTAAACAGCAAAAACAAAAACCAATTAAAGAGAAATTATTTTACTAAAATTTCTTGATTATTTTCAAGATTAATTGATATGTAGGCTTTATATTTCACTGCTGAGTTGTACCTGATTGCCAAGTAACTTGATCTGAAGCCATCATATAATTGAGACTGATGCTATTACATTGTGGAAGTCATTTAATGTTAACCATTTAAGACAACACATGAACTGTGACATTCGATAGTACTGTCTACTTCGGGTCTGGAGGCAGAGCAGTGTCATGGACTTTGGTAGGCCCTCATAGACTAGTGATATGATATTGCTTTCAAATTTTGGCATGAGGCCAGCAATTTCAAGGGAGATAAGTTGATTACATCAACCCCAGTGTTTCACTGGTACTTATTTTTATCAACCCTGAAAGGATGAAAGGTAAAGTCGACTCTGGTGGAATTTGAAGTCAGAATGTAAAGATGGATGAAATGCGACTAAGCATTTTGCCTGACATGCTAATGATCCTGCTAGCTCACTGCCTTACTAGTGATATGACATTGATGCCATTAATGTTCTCTTGAACCCTTTCTGTGTTAACACTTGCAAGAAAGATATGAGCAGAGAGAAAATTCCAGAGGGCTGGCATTTCTTGGAAGGAAGAACTGGATGTAGTGATTAGTGTGGGGCTTGGTGGTGTGGACATAATAAGGGTTATGAGATGAGGAGAGGCAAGTGGCATAGGAATGTCTGAATGGAGGTGGCGTGAATCTAGTCAGCTCTGAGAGGGGTCAGTGCACCTGTTGGTCAAAGAGACTGGTGTGTGTCTATAAGTGACTTTATGTCAGTCAGTGATTAGGTTGCAGAAGAGCAACGATACTTTATAACACTTAATAGAAGAGAGTACTATTAAGAAATAGGTAGAAAGTTTGTATGTTCTTAGCTAAAATGACTCTTCGATACAAGTAGAACATTTCATACTTGAGCATTATTGATTATTCCACTTTAACTAATATGGTTATTTCCATTGTAACTCCTCCTTTATTTATTTATTTATTTATTTTTTTTCTTTTCCTTTTACTATTTTACCAACATTATTACAACTCTCTGTCTCTCACACACTCTCTCTCTTTCTCTCTCTCACACACACAGACACACACACACACTCTCTCTCTCTCTATCTGTGTCCCTCTCCCCCTCTCTCTTTTACATGCATACAATTTCATAGCTCTCGCTATCACTGCTTCCCTTTACTTTCCATACTCCTGTTGTGTCTCAATAAATGGAAATATTTGTTCCTAAGCATTTGTATCCACCTATCCACCTCTCCTCTGTCCACCCATCCATCCATCTACCCATCCATATTTTCCCCTTTCTTCTTTCACCTGTGTTTATCAATATTACATATTGTACTGGTTTTATTTATATTTCACTCTGTTTCTGCTTGTCTGTATGTCAGACTATTTGTTTGCATGTCTGTCTGTCTGTCTCTCTGATGGTCTGTCTATCTGTCTCTGTCTGTCTGTTTTTCTCCCTCTTCTTGTCTGTCACTCTGTCTCTCTGTTTGCTTGTCTGTCTGTCTGCCTGTCTGTCTGCCTGCCTGTCTGTCTCTCTCTCCTCTCACCCTTTCTCTCTTACACCCTCTCTTTCTGCTCATCTAACTGTCTATCTCTGTCTGTCTGTCTGTTTGCCTGTCTGCTAGTTTGTCTGTCTGTCTCTGCTCTGTCTGTCTATTTGCCTGTCTGTTTACTTGTCAGTTTATCCAATATGTTGTCTGCCTGCTTGTCTGTTTTGTTTGCATGTCTACATGTTTATTTGCCATGTCTGTCTGTCTGTCTACCCAAGGATCTACAACCATCTGTATTGTCTATATTTCCCTCCAAATTTCAATTGTCTAATCATCCTAGAGTTATTCCTCTTGCTCCCTTAACAAGGGGGAGATTTTTTATCTACTTATTGCATGAATAACCAAACCCTACCATATTTGAAACCCTACCATATTTGAAACCCTACCATATTTGAATTTAATATGCAGGACACCTTTACCATATCTGCCTGTCTGTCTGTTTATCAATCTGTCTCTAACTACCTACCTTGGCTGTTTATCAGTCTGTCTGTTTGTATGCCTTCCTGTCTATCTCTCTCTCTCTCTCTCTCTCTTTCTTTCCAACTATCTATCTATCTCTCTTTCTAGACTTGAATTTCCATCGTCAGTATTGTGTTCAGAAATCTCCTGTCTTGTGGGATTATGTCCTGCTGATTTAGCAGCTGGCCCTCCTCTTCTACCGAAAGACTGCTTTTGCCTGTCAGCAGAATCCTCCTATACATCAATCATCGACTAATTTATACATTATATATGCAACGATAATAACAGTAATGGTGATTATTATTATTATTATAATTTTTTTTTGTTTTTACATTGGCACAGGGTTGCACATTTGTAGGGAAGGAGTTTTTATCATTGGAATCGCCCAAGAATCTGTTTTAGTCCTGATGGAATTTGAACTGGAGACAATCAGATATTAAACTAGTCACCCTTAATGTGTATTGCCTGAGCTTCCTTTTTCTCAACTTTCCAGCCCTCACCATAATTATAATTGTTTCAAATTTTGGCACAAAGTCAGCAATTTTGAAGGGAGGGGGCAAGTTGATTAAATTGGTTATTGACTAGCACTTTATTTTATCGACCCTGAAAGGATGAAATGCAAAGTTGACCTCGGTGGGATTTGAATACTATAATAATAATAATAATGATAATAAGATTGTTTTCAAATTTTGGCACAAGACCAGCAGGTTTGGGGCAGTGGCTAAATCGATTACATTGACCTCAGTGTTCAACAGGTCCTTATTTTATTGACTCTGAAAGGATGAAAGGCAATGTTGACCTCGATGGAATTTGAACTCAGAATGTAAAGACAGAAGAAATGCTACTTAGCATTTTGCCCAACATGCTAATGATTCTGCCAGCTCACTGCCTTAATAATAATAATTTCTAATTTAGGCACAAGGCCAGCAATTATGAGGGAAGGGAATTTAGTTGATTACATTGACCCAAGTACTTGACTGGTGCTTCATTTTATCGACCTCCACAGAAGGGTGAAAAGCAAAGTTGACATCGGCAAGAATTGAACTCATAATGTTAAGATTGGAAAAAATTTTTTTTAAAGTATTTTGTTCAACACTTTACCAGTTCTGCCCTAGCATGCAGTAATTATTTGTAAATTAGGAAATTGGCCCATATTACTTGACCCTACAACATTTAGAATTTGCAAACATAACTAAATACCTACTGGCACTCTCCTAAGCTGATATTCGACTCCCTAAATTGTTTCCAACATTGGCACAAATCTTTGGGTTTAAACATAAACTATTGATTCCTAACAGCTTGGAAGCAATAACAACATTTTAGCACAGATTACCAGGATAAAATTGAGCCAATGAAAAAGCCTCTATGTTGTCATTTGGCATGCTAGAAATAGCAACCAAATTTCCTTCAGATCTCATATTACAGTCTTAGAAAAGACAGTAGTAATGTGGTCCAGGGTTCCTTGCACATAATAAAAAGAAGAGGTTGTCACAATTGGAATGTCTTTGATCATAAATCTGCTTGATCAGAGCTGAAATGTGGCTAACAAACAAGCAAACAACAGCAGCAACGATGGTCACTGTAATATTGAATTAAAAAGGTTACTTGACATGTTAGAAATAACAATCAAAACTTTGCATTCACAATCTGCCATCTTAAAAAAAAAAGCAGGACACATTGGCCATGCAGTCATAAATATACAGAAAATGGGATGGTCATGACTGTTTGAGATTCCTTTGATCATGGGGTCTGCATGATCAGAGATGATTGAGGTCTGAACAACATCTGGCTAAGATACCTAACTCAATAGCCAAGTCTTAGTGTGGAGGCATGTGGCTTAATGGTTAGGGTGTTGGACTCATAATCATAAGATTGTAGTTTTGATTCCTGGACTGGGAGACGTATTGTGTTCTTGAGGAAAACACTTCATTTCACATTGCTCCAGTTCACTCAGCTGGCAATAAAATGAGTAAACCTGTGCTGGACCGGTGTCCTGTCCAGGTGGGGAATATATAAGTCATGGAAACTGGGAAACCAGCCCCTATGCGTCTATATGACTTGGGAAGGAATTTTATCCCCCTTTATCCAAAGTCT
The DNA here is from genome assembly GCF_001194135.2 of Octopus bimaculoides. NCBI lineage: Eukaryota > Metazoa > Mollusca > Cephalopoda > Octopoda > Octopodidae > Octopus > Octopus bimaculoides. The sequence continues at coordinate 47,152,295 of NC_068991.1, read as the reverse complement.
TAGTAGGAACTACAGGTGCTACATAGTTGTAAGCAGCAGTGTTGTGTGATTGATGAAGGATTTGTGTGATTGATGAAGGATTTGTGTGATTGATGAAGGATTTGTTTGTTAGCCACATTTCAGCTCTGATCAGTTTCTTAACAAGGGAAAGATTTATCTCCTGTCCACCCAAGGCTTTAGAAATTTTGAGGACAGTCACTTTTTTCTCCCTAGACTCTTTGTAGTTTATAGAACAATTAGCTGCTATGTCTTAGTTAGTATTCAACATTTCTGTGCCAAACCATGCCAAACTCAAAAACTGGTGTAAGGAAATAAAACTACTATGGTTGTGAGGATAAGGAATTTGTTTTGAAACCATTTAGTTTCAGGTTCAGTCCCACTGTGTAGCATCTTGGACAGGTGTCTTTCTTCTACTGTAGCCACAGATCAAAGAATGCCTTGTGAGTGAATTTGATATAGCAGAAGTGTGTAGAAGCCTGTAAGCTTGTTGTAAACAAATGACACTGTTATACCAGCAGTGTCATTTGTATACAGTCATCTGTGAAACTATGCCTGGTCATTGTGCTGTCATGTTTGAAGGACTGGGGGAATACATTACCTTTCTTGGAAATACCATAGAGAGTGTGTCTCAACAAATCTTGTCTGACTCATCCAAGCAAGGCAGGGTCATCCGTCCACACCATCATTTTTACTAACAGGTCGAAGGACCACATCTTGCTCCAATATCTTGGTTTTGGTGTAGTTTCTACAGTTGGATACCTTTTCTAACATCTACAACTTTACAGAGTGCACTGGGTGCTTCTTTTTTTTTTGGTGGGGGCAGGCACCAGATGGAAAAATGGTTTACAAAGGAAGGCTCTTGTTGATCAATTATAAACAGCTTAGAATTTCATCCAAGTTATTTTTTTCTCAATTATTGAGTCAAACATGACTAGATAGTGGCTTTTGTGTATGAAGTTACATAAACTGAACTTTCATGTGACAGATTGACTGGAGAGGTTTCTATCTGTATTCTCTAACAATATAGTCACCACTCAGTTGCTGGTCACTTATTCCCATTTTTTAAATATGTTTTCTTATACGAAAGGATTAATATCTGTCCTACACATTAGTGCATTGACTTTTCAATTGCTTCACTCTCGTCATCAGAAATAAATATTAATAGGTGATGAACCCAGGAGAGGAGGGAATGGATGAAGGTTCATAACTTTTATCAAATGCATTATCAGAGTAAATAACCTAAAATCAAACTAGAGTCACTGGCATAATGATATTTTGTTTACATATGATGTTACACTCCTTGCATTTTTAGAAGTAGTTTATTAATTCATTTGTTATATAGTTGGTATCTTAAAATTATTGTGAAAATGAAAAGGTCCAATATTTATGTTCATGTTGCGGAGGGATTGATAATATTTTTTTCCTTATTTTCATCAAAGCAATAAAACAGTTTTCTCCCAAAAGATACTTGATTTCTTTATATTCTTGTCAATAACAACCAGTACAAACTCCACCACCACCACCACCATTAATACTTTTTTACTTGTTTCAGCCTTTGAGTTGTGGCTAGTCTGGAGTACTGCCATTTAAACTAAACAGAAATGACACTATCATAGTTAGATGATAGGGTCTCATGTATAATAAAATAAAGTGAGGTACACAGACTTTGATCAACTGGTCAATGGTAGACAAAAACAACCTCTTGGGGTGATTAAACTCTAAATAACAACAAGCAAAGAAGTTTTTCAACTTACTGTATCACATACGTGAGATCCTACTGTATTTTTATGCATATCTAATTTGCAGATCACATCACTAAAATATTTTTCACCAGCCATGTTGTTGACCTTTATAATCAGTGTTGCTACATTACCTCTCTCATTCCTTCCCTCCCTCTCCTTCCCTCTCACTCCATATATACGACGGACAGAACTTCAAAGTCACTGTTAACAACATTCATGTATAAGAATAATAAATTTGTACTCTACAAAAGTATAGAGTAAGCTTTACTGTGTGGTGCCTAGGACAAGTGTTTTCTATAGCCTTGGGCTGACCAAATCCTTCTGAGTGGATTTGGTTGATGGAAACTGAAAAAACCCTGCCATGTATGAATATTTGTATGTGTTTGTTCCTCCTCTGTTTTGATATTGTGTGATAGTTGTAAACAAGTGTCACCAACATACAAGTGGTGTCAGCTGTTTCCAATATTCTGTAAAAAAACATGTCAGGTCATGGGAAAATGTTACCTTGCTTGGAAACAAGTGAGGGTTGGTAACAGGCAGGACATTCAGCTGTAGAAAATCTGCTTCATTGAATTCCATTTGACCCATGCAGGTATAGAAAAGTTGATGGTGATAATAATGATTTTGATTACCCTAAGTTTTGTCACCTTGATAAAATATGTTTCCTTGAAGAGATTTGATAAGACAGAAACATGTCCTGTTTTCACCAATTGGAGTTTTAGGATCAGATTAATTCAAAATGCATTTCCTTTGTAAAAAATTTAGATGTGATTTTTTTTTTGCAGTTATTTCTCTGTTATTTATAGATTTTGAAACACTTTCCAGGGAAGTTTTTTGTATTCTAATTGTTCGGATAATCTCAGTTGATCAAAATTTTTTAACTCTTTTTATTACATATTTGATACACCTTACCATATTTGTATTTAGTATTTGTCTAACCTGTGCCATCATGGGAGAAAAACTTGAACCTCTTATTTAGATTACTCTGTAAAATGTAATAATTATTTATACATATTATTTTGAATTAATCATGGTTAGTGAAGATGCATGGCTCAGTGGTTAGAGCATTAGACTCATAATCATGAGGCAGTGAGTTCGATTCCTGGTCCGAGCTGTGTGTTGTGTTCTTGAGCAAGACACTTTATTTCATGTTGCTCCAGTTCACTCAGCTGCAGAAATGAGTTGTGATGTCACTAGTGCCAAGCTTTATCTTTTTCTTGGTATTATCAGTGGCGTGGAGAAGGGTGGCTGGTATGCATGGGTGACTACCGGTCTTCCATAAACAACCTTATTTTGACTTGTGCTTTGGAGGGGAACTTTCTAGGTGCAATACCATGGTCATTCTTGACTGAAGTGGGTTTTTACCCAATCATGGATTATCTTGTAGTTTTGATGATGTGATTAATTTATTTTCAGAATGACATTGTAAGTTAGGTGTGAGAGACTGGATCTGACCAGCTTCAACATAAAACAGGTAGAATATTTGGGCTGGATATGGCAGGTTTAAATTCTGAAGAGCCAAATGATAATAATGATGATATGCAGAAGGATACCTTGAGGTATTATACCTCAGCTGTATTCAGGACTAGATGGACAAGAAGACTCTATCAGGGGGGAAAAATGGTCAAATTAATAATATTTATTACTGTTTTCTTGGAACTTATATTAACTATCTGGGAGGTGCATAGTTTAGTGGTTAAAGTGTTGGACTCATAATGGTAAGATTGTAGTTTCAATTCCTAGACTGGGCGATGCATTGTGTTTTTGAGCAAAATACTTCATTTCATGTTGCTCTAGTCCACTCATCTGGTAAAATTGAGTAATCCTGTGATGGACTAGTGTCCTGTCTGGGGAGGATTATAAACACTGGAGAAGCTGGGAAACTGGTCCTGTGCTCTCTTAAGGAGTAATGTGGACTAACACACATTAATCATCAAATAATTTTAAAGATCTTGATCTTTTTTCCTACCATCATTCCCTAGACATCTCCAACCTTACATCAGCTGTCACAAAATCTGAATGTTGAAGGGTTAAAGTGGCATCTAGGAAACCCACCATCTTCCATCTGAGAACATTAAAATACAACTAGCCATACACTCAATAACATAAGCATTCCACTCTCTCACACCGAAGCTAAAAATATTTTGAAATATTTTAATGACTCTACTCCATTACTGTATTACCTTACTTGGAAGCAGTTAAGAGTTGGTAACAGGAAGGGCATCCAATTGTAGAATATCTGCCTCAGCAGATTCTGCCTGACCCATGCAGGCATGGAAAAGTGGACAGTAAAACAACAATGATGATGTTGACATGTAAGTGATCTGTCAATAATAGGGTTATTAAAGAAATGTAAATTCTTGAAATGCATGGCTTAAAAGGTTGATCGTCACTGCTTATAATGAGATGCACAGCACTAGAGATAAGTGCTATGATGAAATTCATTGTATTCAGTTTTGCTCTGCCTACCTCTAGACTCCTACCGACAAACAAGGACAAACTGAATTGTAGAGAAAATGTAGCTTGACCATACTTTTGCACTGCACTTGTATTAATAAATAAATCACTGTGTATTGAGGCTTTTTAAACTAGGTGGAGAGACAGTATGTCTGAAGTACTTGATACATGGATCAAACCTAGTAATTTGACTGATGGCATTTCTCTGTCTCCTTCGATCATGACTGATTGAGGCTATTCAAGAAACAAACAGATTTCTGTCTGTCTGTCTGTCTCTCTGTGTCTGTCTGTCTGTCTCTGTCTGTCTGTCTCTGTCTGTCTGTCTCTGTCTGTCTGTCTCTGTCTGTCTGTCTGTCTCTGTCTGTCTGTCTCTGTCTGTCTCTGTCTGTCTGTCTCTCTCTGTCTGTCTGTCTGTCTCTCTCTGTCTGTCTGTCTCTCTCTGTCTGTCTGTCTCTCTCTCATCTCCATTTTCCATTTTCCATCTCTTCCTCCAACACACACACACACACACACACACACACACAACATGTTTATGCACATCTTTATCTTTTGTCAATCTATGGAAACCTTTAGACCATCTCTCAATATCAAACACTTTGCACCTCACTCTATCAGTCCACTTTGCATTTCTTTTTATTTATTTATTGATTGATTTATAAAACTTATTTTTCTTGTTTTATGTTTCTTTTAGTTTGTCTTCTTTATTTTCCAAATATGGATTGATATACAAAAATTGTTTTTTGATTTTTTTTTTTTCCCCTTTAATATTTTTACATCTTTTGAATATTTTTGTCTTCTGCATCAGCATGACTCTCTTGTCCACTTTACACACCCACATCATACACCATCCATATTTGTATGTGTGTGTGTGTGTGTGTGTGTGTGTGTGTATTTATGTTTGTATGGATGACACAAAATAACCAAGTGGATAAATTCATCAATTGTGTGTTTTAATGTATTTCTCGGCAAATTAGTTAATTTATTCAATGTTGTTTAGTTTTACCTCGTTAATACTAATTAAACAGATATATAATCAAAGGCATTCCAACCATGACCATTCTGTCTTTTTTTCTCTTTAGATAGTATATATAATCCTATTAATCCAATATGCCATTCTGTTTATTAGATTTTAGGGCAATAGTTCTCATTCTTAAAAAACTTTTTTTCTATCTTGAAGATCAAACAAAAAAAAAAAATTACAGGCACACTTTGCTTGGAAAATAAAAAAAAAATGTCTTAGCCCATTTATTACTGTATTTCTGTCGAAATACACTGCTTTTCATCATCATCATCACCATCGTCGTCGTTTAACGTCCGCTTTCCATGCTAGCATGGGTTGGACGAGTTGACTAGGACTGGTGAAACCAGATGGCTACACCAAGCTCCAATCTGATTTGGCAGAGTTTCTACAGTTGGATGCCCTTCCTAACGCCAACCACTCAGAGAGTGTAGTGGGTGCTTTTACGTGCCACCGGCACGGAGGCCAGTCAGGCGGTATGGAAATAATGAAGGAAGACTCAAATTCACCCAATTCTACTTTGAGGGTATATCCTGATACCTCAACAACATCATCTTCTCTCCTTTTCCAACTAGGGTAGCCATGTGTCTCCTCTACAGTAAGACACTTGTTCTTATCCTTTTATCATACTGTGGCTTCATTAGACTTCGCATAGACTAACTGGCACACTCACAATACTAACTGGCACTCCGTCAGTTACGATGAGATGACAAATGCTCCAACTGATACAGTCAATGGATCAGCCTGATTGTGAAATTAACATGCAACAGGCTGAACACTCCACAAACATATGTACCCTTAATGTAGTTCTGAGGGAGATTCAGTGTGACACAGAGTGTGACAAGGCTGGCCCTTTGAAATACAGGTACTACTTATTTTTGCCAGCTGAGTGAAGTTAAATGAAGTGTCTTGCTCAAAGATACAACACACTGAGGATTGAACTCTTGATCTAATAATCATGAGCCAGACACCCTAACCACTAAACCATGCATCTTCACCCCACAATACTACACACTTTCTCTCAATTAAAGGGTTTTGTCTTGCAAGCTATTTGGTGACCTCACTAGTGTTGGTAATACAAAACAGCACCCAGTGCATCCTAGAAAATGATTGACATTAAGAAGGGCATCTAGCTGTAGAAAACATACCATAACTGACAGAGGCACTTGACACTGTCCTCTGATATGTTGGATCCTATCAAACTGTTCAATCGCTGCCAGTATGGAATATGGATGCTAATGATGATGAACTTTTATTTTTATTTAAGCTGGTTTTTAGAACATAAATCTACATGAAATTTTGATAAAAGGTTTTAATTTAGATCACTTTAAAATGGGAAGATTGTAGCATAGAATCAGAAGGCTTGGGCAAATTACTAGAAAAAGGGTTAAAGGGTTAAAGATTTGGGAAAACTTGTAGAAGGCCATTGATTACCTTGTTTTATTGATCATGTTTGTGTTTAAGAAGATTATGAATAACATGGTTTTTGCTTTCAAGGCATTCATTACTACAGATTTTCTAAGACTTAAATAATATTTTAAATATCTGTAGCCCACCCAAAATACCCCTTGGATGCTATTTCTATCAGGTCATATGATCACATTGATGTTTCCTTATTGGCTCATAACTGATCCTATTGTAAAAAAACAAACAAACATTGGACAATGTAGTTTTTAGATATGGAGAAAAATTAGGTTGGTTTAGGAAGGAATGCTTTTCATTATAAGTCTGTACTACTGGAGCTGATATAGGGCTAAAATACAAAATGAATTTTGCCACATTTGTGTGTGTGTGTGTGTGTGTGTCAGTGTGTGTGTGTGTGTGTATGTGTCACTGTGCGTGAGGTTTTGTGAAAATGGGAGAAAATATATGATGGAATTTTTGAATAAAATTTCTTATTAATAATTCAAATCTATTTTGTTTTGAGTTTTTCTTTAATTCTTCTTTGGTGCACTTTATTGTCTGTGTTGTATTGGTGGTAGTGTTTTAGTGGTCTGTGTTGTGTGTAGCGTTTTTATGTTTTGTGTTGGTGGCAGTGTTTTAGTGGTCTGTGCTGGTGGTAGCATTTCAATGGTCTGTGTCATGTTAACAGCAGTGTTTTAGTGGTCCATGTTGTGTTGAGGTAGTGGTTTGTGTTGTATTGGTGGTAGTTCATAAATACCTTGTATTGATATTGGGTTGGGTGAGTGGGGGTGGGGAATGTATTTTAGTATTATGTATGTAGATGTAAGCATGACCAAGTGTTTACTTTGCAGTTCACCAGCAATAAGGGGTTTTTTGGTTCAATCCTACTGCATGGCTCTTGACAAATGTGAATGAAACTGGGTAGGTGGAAACTATAATAATAATAAAAGTGACAGTAATAATATTAATAAAAGTAATAGTAATAATAATAATAAAAGTAACAGTAATAATAATAATAATAATAATAATAATAAAAGTGATAGTAATAATAATAATAAAAGTGATAGTAATAATAATAATAATAAAAGTGATAGTAATAATAATAACTAGCAAGACAATAGAAATTCCACAGTGTAAGTCAGCATATTTGAAAACATTGTTACTGTTTGGGTTTCAGAATCCAAGGAAAACTGGGAGTTGGTGATGTTTTGTATCAGCAAAAGTTAAACTTTACAATCTTTGATTTGTTATGGGTGTGAAAAAAATCCAACATTTCAGACACTTTTACTTCTTCAACAATATAGAAGCTTTCTGCATTTGTGGATTTAGCTCCTATATTCTTTCTCTCCAAAGAAGGACAAATATCTAAGCCCTTGTAGTTTTGATTCTTGATGGCAAATCATCTCAAGATAATTGTTTTATTTTTCTACGGATGTTTTATTACTGGGTGGTGATGGGTCTCCTAATGTTTAGGAGTTGGTGCACACAAAACAAACTTTGTTATTTAAATTTTTTTTCCTGTGACAAAAAATTGGATCTTTATGCATGGTTGTGTGGTAAGAAGCTTTCTTCCCTACCACATGGTTCCAGGTTCAGTCCCATTGTATATCACCTTGAGCAAGTGTTTTTTTTTTTTTACTATAGCCTCAGGTCAACTGAGGCCTTGCGAGTGGATTTAGTAGATGGAAACTGAAAGAAGTCCATTATATATATATATTTGTATATATCTATGTATGTATGTGTGTGTTTGTATCTGTGTTTGCCTCCCCCCCGTGACCACTTGAAAACTGGTGTTGGTGTGTTTGCGTCCTTGTAACTTAGCAGTTCGGCAAAAGAAATAGATAGAATAAGTACTAGGTTTAAAAAAAAAAAGACCTGGGTTTGATTTGTTCAACTAAAACCTTTCAAGGTGGTGCTGCAGCATGGCCACAATCAGATAACTGCAATAAGTAAAAGAATGAAAGAATTTGTTTTGATGATAACCTTTGTTTGATCAACTAAAATGCCTATTTCTTGCATTAGCATGTAAGTGGCTGAGTATCCCACACACACATATACCTGTATTCTTAATGTAATTCTTAAGCAGAATCAGCATGGCTCAAATGTGACAAAACTGACAGCATCCACACAATTTCTGTCAACTCAATTTCACTGGGTTGAACCAAGGTAAATGTAAAAGACACATACACAGGGGGGCTGTGCAGTGTGATTGAACCTGGGACCTTATGGCAAAAGTATGTATTCACTGACTGTATAATAAGTATAATCAAGTACCAAATTTCAAAAATATAAGCACTGGCTTTGATTTGTTCAACTAAAAGCTTTCAAGGTGCGGCTCTAGTATGGCTGCAGTCTAATGATTGAAACACAAAAGAGCAGGAAAAAAAGATGTGTATATATATATATATCTATGTCTGTCTATCCGTCCGTCTGTCCATCCATCTCTCTCTCTGTCTCTCTCTCTCTCTCTCTCTCTCTCTGTCTCTCTCTCTCTCTCTATATATATATATATACACACACACACACACACACACACACACATACACACATATCTATATACATAAATGTGTAATGGTGTCTGTCTCTCTGTGTGTTTGGTGTTACTCTATCCCCTCCCACACCGTCCAACTGATTTTAATGATTTTTGGCTCATAGGTAGATCACATACCCTGAAATTCAAATAAGGCTGGAATTTTTTGAAAACTTGATAATGCTCAGTTGGCATCAATTTTTGTGAGCCCAATCGGGCAGCTTTTGCATTTTTTGTCCGATTTTGATGAAAATCAATGAATGAGCGGAGCTCATGGCAGTGAGTTGATGTCAGTGTGGTGGCATTTAGGGGAGAGAAATAAACAAACATCACTCTCAATGGGTCAAGGTACATCCAAAAGTTTGACTGCGATTTCAGACGGTCCAGTATGCAGGAGTATGTCAAAACCATTAACCAGGTAAAATCCCTGCTGAACCAGATGTAACATCTTAATGGGTAATAGTTGGCATGGGGATCATAGAAGATTTTAATACGAGGTCAGAGGTGGGCTTAACTTCAACACGGAAAACATGAGCAACGCCGGGTCCAACAGTTAGTATATATATATATATATATATATATATATAAAAGAATGAGATAAAGAGACCAATGGCATAAGTAAATTTATATTTTATGTAGAATGTCTTACAGCTGTTTCAGGGAAAATTCAATGTATCCCTTCATCAGAGACGGTAATAGTAGAAGATAGAGATTATTACATCTGTATGAGTATATTATAAAATTTTGTTTTTGTATGTGTGAGCCGTCTGATGTTATCAGTATAAGGACCCTCCTAAGACAATGAGATATATTAGAAAAATGTTTTGTATAGAAAAATTGTTATTGTCTTGAAGATTGTTAGTATAAAACATGATGGCACTAGTAAATTGTGAATACATATTCAAAATCTGGTTATGTTGGTGTTAATGATGTATGTGTGTATGCAATGTGAAATGAAGTGCCTTACCCAAGGATACACCATGCAAGCTGGTCCAAGAATTGAACCCACAACCTAGGCTGGCTAAGTGCCTTCATATTGCATTTATTAATAGACAATGACATTATTACTACCGTATTAAAATCCACTATCACCTTCGCCATTTACCATGTAAACCATTGCTACTATAGCAATGTGGATCATAGGTAAATTGATAATTAAAATAACTGATTATAGAAAGTTTCTATGTAAAGTTTGGTACATTCTACCTTTGGTAAGTTTTTTTATTTGTACATTTGAATGTTGTCTTGTCGACTTGTATGAATGTGTATATATTTGTCAGTATACCTGTCTGTCTGTCTAACAGCATGTATGTAGGTGAATAGCTATGTGGTTAAGATGTTTTCTATGCAAGGACGGAGTTTCAGGTTCAGTCTCACTGAGCAGAGCATTGGGGATGTGTAGTGTCATTAACCACAGATCAATGTCTTGTGATTTATGTCCACTGTTTACATTAATCTGGCTGGTGTCCTCATCTTGATCAAAATGAGGACACCAGTCTGACTTAATCTAAACAGTGTACATAATATAAAAGTGAAGGCATATGACTTAACAGTTAGGGTATTCGGCTCACGAGCAATAAGGTTGCGAGTTCGATTCCTGGTGGCACATTGTGTCCTTGAGCAAGACACTTTATTTCATGTTGCACCAGTTCACTCAGCTGATACTCACCTGTATTCAAAGGGCCAGCCGTGTCACATTCTGTGTCATGCTGAATTTCCCTAAGAACTACATTAAGGGTACACATGTCTGTAGAGTACTCAGCCACTTGCATGTTAATTTCACGAACAGGCTGTTCCATTGATTGGATCAACTGGAACCCTCATCACCAACGGAGTGCCAGTAGTGCATAATATAAATCTTTCATCTCAGAAATATAGAATTGTATTGTTTTGTGGGTTAAAACTGAGTAGACAGAAACTATGCAGAAGCCTGTTGTGTTTATTGATGCCAAGTGTCACACTGATTATGTCTGAGACTGAATTGCATTAACCCTTTAGTATTTAAACTGGCCATATCCGGCCAAAATATTTAATCTGTTTTATGTTCAAACTGACCAGATCCAAGCTCTCACACCTACCCTACAATGTTATTCTACATTAAGTAATTACACCATCGAGATCTTGAAGATGAGATAATGCATGATTAATTCAAATCAATGTGAATCAATAAGCACATTATGTCTGATAGAATAATCTGAACACTAAAGGGTTAAGGGTACAAGTAACTAGTAAGTTAATCATGTAAAACCTCCTTGATTAGTTTGTCTGGATTTATTGTTTGGGATATATGTTGACTAATCTGTATAATCTGTTGCATATTTATTAGCTGTATAACTAATATACACTCTGTTGGTTTGTGGTTGTCAGCTGCATAATGAATCCATTGATGTATATCAATGAATTATAGAAAACCCATTAATATGTGGCCATGCATGACAGCAGTGATTGATGCCTGATCCTTGAATGGCATTCATCTGTCATCACTCATCACCAGTCACTACATTAAACTGGAGCTGAAGTTTACCTCTGCAGGCAAAGTAGTTGACAGTTAAAATTAGATGATGATAATCCTTGTCAGGACTGGTTTAACCCATTACCTCCCATAATTCTATTAACTGGAATTTTTTTACGAAACTTTGATTTCTAGCATAAAACAGTCTTGGAAACATGCTGGAATGATCAAAATAGCATTTCAAAATAACATTCTAAATAGAAATAAGCGAGATATTGGGTGAAAAATTAGCAAACCTCATTTGAATATCAGAGAAATATACCTAGTAAATATAGCAAAAAGGTTAGATATGTGTAAATATTGACAGATAATTACGAAATTTGTAATTTTTAAGTGATCTCATATGAGATCACTGGTAGGTAATGGGTTAAAACAACTTATTAAGGAGCTTTTCAAGCCGGAGTCTCATTGGATCAGAGGGAAGGCATGGCTAGTATATTTGAAGGAGACAACCAGGTGCAGGGGTTGCTAAAAGTCATAGTGGGACCCCACTTCATTTATAAGTTTGACTGATGGTTGTTGACTCCTTTAAGTTCATTTGTCTTGCAGACAAATATTGTTTTCTTTTTGGCTATATTAGAGCGTCCATCAACTTGCCACACATTCTAGAGTGAGACCTTAAAGTGGTGTTGTTGATTTAATCACTGATGACCCAACCATAAAACAAATAGTATTGGTTTGCATGTTTATTACTTGTAAACCACTCCTGATCTGATATAAACAACAGAACAAATGCCTGATAATCATTGGCATGATAAGTGCATGGATGTATGGCAGTAACATCGTAGTAATAACATCAAAACAGAACTGTAAACTGCACATGGAATACTTTACTGTGTGACCATATGTTGTGATCATTTACTGTATAACAAATTCACAGCTGAGTGATCATCATCCTATTGCATATAAACTGTATCAATGACTGATCATTTTCTACATAAGGCACTGATGTGTGTCCATTAACTCTACAAAATATCCACCCATGTGTGACCATTATCAGTAATATAGATGAGAAATATTTATCATGAGCTATATAATAAACTTATCAATGCATGACCATTAATTCTACAGCAAGCGAACTAATTGATGTGTTTGTCTGTCTCTTAACCCTGTGTACATGTTACATATGCATAAGGTTGGAACTGAACTAATAAATCCCTTAAATGTATGTGTGTGTGTGTGTGTGTGTGAGAGAGAGAGAGAGAGAGATGAACTTAAGGCTATTTAAAATAATAAAGCAAAAAAATATTTAGTTTCCCAAATAAATAAACCATGTCAGTGTATTAGGGTTGAGATTCATTGATGTGCCACTGTCAACAATATAAAAGATTCATTGGTGCATAAACTATTGTAAAACACTCGTGTAACTGTTAGCTGTGTAACACTTTTGTTGTTCTGTAACTATTAGCTGTGTAACACACATTGTGTAACACATTTTGTAGCTGTTAGCTATGTAACACATTCATTGTTCTGTAACTGTTAGCTGTGTAACACACATTGTATAACTGTTAGCTGTGTAACACACATGTTGTGTAACTATTACTTGTGTCATACATTAATTGTTGTTTAACTGTTTGCTGTGTAACACTCACATTGATGTGTAACATGTTCATTGATGTATAACTGTTCATACTCATTGGTGTATAACTTTTAGCTGTATAACATGCTCATTCATGCATAACATTTCATTGATGTGTATCATTCTCATTCATGTATAACATTTCATTGATTTATACCATTCTCATTCATATGTAACATATCATTAACATATCATTGATGTATACATATTCTCATTAATGTGTAACTGTGTAGTATTGTCATTGGTGTGCAACAGTTACATGTGTAACTTTCTCACCAAC